>NC_034415.1:8409441-8495535 GCF_002078875.1 Numida meleagris | reverse complement strand
TAGCAGGGGGTTGGAACTAGATGGTCTTAAAGGCTCCTTCCAACCCAAACCATTCGATGATTCTATTTTTTGCAGGGAAACCCCTGGTTTCCCACACGGCAGGCAGCAGGCCGGGACAGAGCGAGGAACCCAAGGGTCCTGCTGCTGCTCCTCCATCCCCTTCCCTCCTCTGCCATCACCGAGGTGGAACAAGCTGTGCTGCAAAGCCCGGTGACAAAAGGCAGCTTGTTTGATGGCAGCCAGGAACAACGCCGGGCTGAAGGCAAGGCGGCCTGGCTGGGCAGCTTGCACAAGAAAGTCACCAGTCTTACTCGTGCTTGGGTTTTATGTTGCGTTCAGAGGACATTTTGCTTCGTTTGTTTTTAGAACAAAAGCTTTTGTCTACGCCTTATTCCCTAATGGGATTTTTATCAGTAACGACAAGGTTTATCAGTTCCCCAGGCAGAGCCGAGGAAGGAGGACGTGGCCTGTGCACAAAGCCCAGGAACCCTCTGGCAATTTCTCTTCCAGCCCAAACGCAGGCCAGTAACCGGGAGGGATGGAACCAGTAAGACAGCTGCCTACATAGCGTGCCTCAGCCTACAGGAACAACAGAGATTTAACTAAGAACTTCTGATGATCATTTACTGCTCCATAGGTGGGATTCAGGGAAAGCAGTCATTTCTGAGACCTCTCTGTGTGACTGCCATTGTCAAGGTGCCAAATAAAGTAAGCTTTCCAAACTGGCTGTTAATATTTCTTTTACTCCACACCCTCCTGGAAGCCCAGGAGAACATCCAGGTTAAGGACCTGATCCTGCAAAGATGCATCCAGGATTAGCTCTCTGAGCTGTCCTGTCAGCCATCAAGTTATCTTCCCATTGGCTGAGGGGGAGCTACTACCTTACTGGCCTGGCCATCACTACCAGCGCCCTAATTTTGCTATCGCTTGTCACTGCACCCAGCAGAAAACTCAGAGGGGTGAAGACCAGGACTTGTAACGAGGATACAGCTCTACCTCCACAACCACAGACTGCAATTCACAGCCAGGTTTCTCCCAGCAGGATGAGTGCAGCAGCTTCCCCCAGGTGCGCACAGATTGCCATTTACCCGCCTTGGTTTGAATACACAGTTTCATCTGTCCCCGCTCTATCCAGCCACTCCATACCTCCCGTATTTATATCCCTGCCTTCTAATCAGGCTTTCTCTTTTTTTTATTATTTATTTTACATTCTGGCACCCTGGAAAAAGGTCCAGGTGCCTCTAGCAGAAGCGAAATGCAGCAGACTGCCTTCACAGCTCAGCATTCAGCTCTGAGCTTTATTTTGGGATTTCTTTCTTCCCACAAATCCTATGGATTTCATTATCATAATTACATCAAGTTCCACGTAAGCAGTGCAGCTCTAGCTCCTCTCATAAGGACAGACACTCAAACAGAGGCACGAACAGATGTCTCCCTTCAAATGCCTCACAGTGTTTTGACATTGAATTTTGGTAGGCAGAAGCATCCCGCATTGCGTCTGACATTCTGATTTTTACCTTTGGGCCATTTTTTGCAGAAGTAAAATCAGCCCTGCAATGCTAAAATACACAGCAGAGAACACGACGCACGCTGGGTGCCAGCATGGGATGGAATTTGTCTTAGGGAAATTCTCCAGGCCTTCGCGTCAAGGCTTTTTTGACCTCCAGAACTCATAAACACTTTCTATTCTCAACTGCCAAGCCACCAACCTGTGTCCTTTGGCTTCCATGCTTGGGTTAAAGACAGACATTTTCTTTCAGCCAGGCCTCTTTTTGCAGAGTCCAAAATGCACTTTTAATTTACCCTGCAATTCTTACCTCGCTCGTGATCTTTGCTGTGACTCATTTGTGTTAGATGACGTCAGCAGCCTGAAATGCACAGGAGCTGCCTGCCCCTTGAAAACTGTACATTTCATCTTAAGAGGCAGCCTGCTGATCTACACAGTAAAACAGTGTAAGAGCCCTGGAGAACACCTGCACGGATCTGAGAGCGTGATCCAAACATGAGGAGACACGGTCAGCTGCATCTCAAACGTGGCAGCCGGTGAACGAATGGCATTACTGCCCCAGAACAAACCTAGGAAGCAAAACTAACCTGAATTCTAACACCGAGGTACAGCCATCAGATGCTCTGGTCTGTAGATAGACCAGAAAACTCATTTCACTGGAGATTCCGTGTTTGACATTACGGAAGGTGATGCTTGACAGAGAAAGCAGCTCAGCATTGATAGGATCAGTACATTTGCTCAAGCCCCTTGGAGTAGTGTAGGACACAGATGCTGCAGCAGTGCCCGCTTTTCCTCCCCAGGGATCTGGGAAACCTGGATGAAAACAGGCGCTTTACAGCTCCTTACCTTTTCAATTTTTTCATCAAGCATTCTGAAGAACTCTTGTTGGCTTTCAGAGATGTGCATGCTGAAAAGCAAAGGCAGAGTATCAGTACCAGCAGCATGTTTTCCACTTCAAAATGCTCACACTGACCCAGCTTTAAGTTTTCACCCCGCGGAAAAATAAATCACTCTATGCTTTTGCCCTACAGAAGTTCTTGCATATGTGTGCTAGACTCGGGATGGTAACCAGCATCCAGAGGAAACCTGACAGCCCGCTGCCTTTCCTTGGGCCACAAGAGCCCCCTCTGTGTTGAAACAAAGTGCTGAAGACTGCCAGCTTCACCAGCACAGAGTGCCTGCAATGTGAGATGAAGGTCTAAATCACAGCCTTGCTCTGGAAGATCTCCCTGCCCCGCTACAGCTGGGCAAATACTCCGTGTGGCCTCAGGCTCAGCTTGGGTGACCCCTTAGACCCCACAGACCATGCACATCGATCAATTTTGCAGCACCAAGAGGTTCAGCATTTAGTGAGAGGGTTTTGCTTTAGTGAATAGGGCTGGAAAAAACCACTTATGGCTATCTGTCCAGCACTTGGGGGTGGCACAAGACAACAAGCCCTTCCCCAAGGGGGGGACCTGTGATCCCAAAATACAGTAAGGGCAGACACAAAGGGAAAGAGTGAGGAGACGAAGGTGAGGATGTGAGGCAGACAGGACTCGGGGTGGGTCTGCTCTATTTATGTTACAGGGTGGTAAGAGCCTCCTTCCTGAAATAACAACATCCCTTCTGCAACGTGGAGGTAGAGCATCCTCTGGAACTGCAGCAGAGAGCCCGGGCACGTGGGGTCTGCAGAGAAATGGCAGGCACTGCAGGCAGGACGGAGAGACAGGGGAGGAAGAAGGAATGGGAGACTGGTGGCGGTGACAGCAGCGATGCCAGGCGGTCAGGAGGACACAGACCTTGGAGCTTGTCTTCAGCGCTAAAAGCCAACTCAGCTTTTACCAAAATTCCCATTCTGATTCCTCTTCTTTGCTATGATCCTTTCTGCTGCCACGAGTTCGTACTTTTCCCAAAGCCCCAACAACTCGCTGCACTTCCCTACAAAGCCCAGCATTCACACCTCACTTGCTGTCAGGATGAACGTATACAGCGATTTGCTTACGCTGGACATAAAGTCTCAGTTCACATGAGAAGGTCTCAGAAGTCATATTAGAACTGAAAGCTGTTCATTCAGCAGAGGGCACAATTTACTTTTCAGTGGCTGCAGGAGATGTTGTCCCCAGCCATCGGGCTGTCCCTCAGGTCCCACCTCCACCTGGGATGGGGACAAAATGCTCGTACGGGGCAGCAGACCCTGACACCTGCCCTCTCTGGGCAGGCAGGCTCCTGGCCCTGAATTGGAGACACACTCACTCTACAGATGATCATGTAACTTTTGGAAGCAGATGAAAAATTCCTGCACTTAGAATCCCCGGCAGATCGCAGCATTCAATCCCCAAGTGTTACCATTGGACAGAAACAGCTGTTGGCAAAGGCTGCTGCTCTGATGACCAAAACATGGAGATTTCTCAGCGGGTGGAAGAAGCCTGAGCACAAGCCCTGGTTTGATGCTGGTACATCCAATTGGCAAAGAGATGCAGGAATTCTGCCCCAGGAGAGACATCGAGGAGCGTGCAGAGCACGTCAGGGAGGGGAAGCATCCCCACTGAAGCACATCTCACAAAAGAGGTGTGAGATGGAGAGAGCACTGGAAACATATTTTTGCCTTTGCAGCATCATAGATCCAGTTTCCAATCAAATCAGATAACACTGTCGCAATTCACTTCAGCCACAGTTTGTAAGAAAACTAAGTGGAGGGGGAAAAAAGGTATTGCCATCAACATCAGAATTCCCATTGGGGACAGGACACGATCCTCAGAAAAGTTTAGCCAAGCAGTGAAATTGCCCTGAGATCTAAAGGTGCAACACACAATGTGACAGCGTGCGTGTTTTGAGGAGCTGCGTGAAATTATAAAATCCTCAGTAGGGAATAACAGATAGAGAGAAAGGCACCACGTCGAAGCAGAAGAAATCTTCTTCCCCAGAAAGGAATTGGAAAATCGTTATTTTCTGAAGAAGCACATCAGGAAGCACATTTGTGTGCTATTAGATGCTTCACGCCTGGCTGATGGAACACACGTGACCAAAACACGGGATTCTTAGAAGGGGACAAATGCTATGAAATGCCACTTCTTTCATTTCATGCTTTGGGCCTCCTTACTGCATGAGTTACTTCAGTGCCTCAGTTCTGATTGTGCAGCTGGTCCAGATGCCAGCTGAGTCAGTTCCGAGGATAAGCAAGTGCCCAAAAGCTTGGGGCAAGATGCAAGGATGCAGCCCCATGAAGGGACAGCTCCACCAGCACTCAGCATGAAAAGCAAGGACCAGAGCCTTGGCCTTGCCAAAGTCCCCCTAGGTTTGCTGTTGCCCCATCTTCCCCCTTGTAGTCTGAATTTTCCCAGTTTTCAGATTATAAACTTAAAAAAAAAACAAAAAAACAACCTTGCACATGGTAACAGATATGTGCTGATGAGGTGATTAGGAACTCTAGCTACTTCATGAAGAGAAATCCAACAGTACACACACGCAGAGTGCTGGGTGAATAGCAGAGGCGTGGGCAAACAGCAGAGGATTTACCCAGCAACCCAGTGTCACCTTCTGCAACTGTCTGAGAAGCTTCCTTTGTTTTTGCAGGAATGCCATGGAAACATTTACCTTTGCCAAAATGTTACTTTTAGGAAGGGGCTTTTTGGCAAACAAAGGTCAGTTCCGATGGGTGCAGGAACTTTCATAATTGATGTCTGATGACATGGTGCTTTGACCCCACACAACTCCGCTGCCCTGGGTGCACCAGGAGAGATGACTCTCAAAAAGAAAGGGCTCCTTTTGGCCCAGGCTAACTAACACTAGCAGGCATGGAAGAAGACAAAGCACTGGAATACATCCCTGACCCTGCTGGGAAGGAGCAGGCTGCAGTAGTGAAGCACTCTTTGCTTTGCTGAATGGTGGTTTTACCCTCACCTCCTTGCTGCAAACTTCTTTGCAATTACAATCAGAAGCACTCTGTTTCCTCTGTTTGTTTGAAAGGAGACTGAATTACACTGTCAGTTCATTAGGAAATTAGTGAAACTGCATACAGTGCACTTGGTATGTGGCAAGTTTAAGTTAATAAGTGCCTTGAAGGCAGAGCATAAAGAACAGCATTTCTGCTATGTTCAAAACTCAGCAGCGAAGGTTTATCACCTCTTTGTTAAGAACGTGATATATGGCTCCACATAATGTTCTTTTCAATCCAATTAGCGGTTAAAACACAACGGTGATTTAGATAAGAAACAAGTTACTAACATCAGTAAGAGCCCTGCCACAGGAGCTGAATATTTCATGGCATATGCCACGTGGACTGATAGCAGCCAGGCCAGGGACTGGATCAACTCTCAGCTGCAAATCAGCCTTGATTCCAAGAAACAACCTCACTGTTTTAAATGGAAGAGGTTCTCCCAGGGGTCTGTCACGCCGCATGTCTGCTAACCTAAGCCGAGGGCCAGCAAAAACTTCCCTGGGAACTCAGCTGCAAGTATTCAGGAACATTAGTGCACACCTAACTTTGTTTGTGGGTAAGCTGTACGAAAAGCTGAGAAGTAGCACGGTATGGTATTCCTGTAAGGCATGGCAAGGTGCATCTCACACGATTTAAGTCCTGCATCTCAGCTGTGCAAAGGCCAGGACACTGCAAGATGCTGGCACAAACGCTGCCCAGCCATGCCAAGCATTGCTTTTACCTGATTTATTTAAAGTGGGTATGGATTTTAGGGCTGCTGGAACTACCAACTGGCCTTTGCTAGGCCACAGATACTACTTTAATTCTGCAATTATTTGTATTAAAATTAAAAAAAAAACAAACAAATTGAACTTACTTTGCTCTGGGTTGATGTACTAATCCCGGGATCTCTTTATTAGATTTAAGTCTTACATTTGAACTGGCACTTTTTTCCTGGAACACACAGAAAACACAACAGAGACAGCATCAGCATTTATCAAGCAACAAAAGCACGCAAGCATCTGTCACCACAGTGTCACACTCCGCTGCTCCCTGCCACCTGCGCAACCAAATGAGAAAAGCTCACCAGGAACAAAATCAAAGGCAACACCGCTGATGCTACAGCCTTGTGAGATGCCATCCTGGTGGGGAACGATGAAACATCCCCTGCAGAAGGACACAGCCCCCTCCCTTCTGCACGGCACGCTTGGGGAAGCTGGTGGGAGGGAGCTGAGTCAGACTCACAGCCTGCCTGCCAAGCAAAGCCATCCCCATCGCTTGGGCACGTCGGGCCGGCGGCAATTTGGGAAATGGAAACCCAAGAATCAACGCTTTTGTGGGCAATGCTGATGGTTTTGTTTTGCCTTATTTAGTCTTCAGACGTCTGAATCACACAACGTTGATTTTTAAGAGGGCCATTAAATCAGTGAATTTAAAAAAAGGCAGGCTGTCTAGAAGTTAATATTTTAATGAATAGTTCTACAAGAGCTGTAAACATCAACTGCCTCCGCAGATTTAACACTGTTTAACGCATGCCTTCTAATCCTCCCAAACAGAAAACGGTGCCCTGCATGAAAACAGCAGTGAGGGAGAAACAAGGCTCCATCCCAAGCCAAACCAATCATTTGTCTCCCCCAGCCACAGCCTGCCTCGGACCCTGCATACAGAAATCTTGTAGGTCTTTTCCAACCTTGGTGATTTGATGATTCTATGATTCTAACCGTGGGCGACTGACTTCTACTTCCTCAGGAAGGAGGAAATAGACTTTCAGTTTACTTGACTTTAACAGTGCAAAGTTTACTCTTTCCCTCCCACTGCTTCTGATAATTAACACTCTTCCATTATTTATTTCTTACAATTCTTCTATCTAACCAGAGAATATGTCACCTCCTCCATCTGCTGTTCAGCAGGAGCAAACAGAAGGAGTTAGGAGGGAAATGAAAGCCAGCAGGGCCCCACATTGGCTCGGTACTTTGGTTTTGGCTGTTATTTACGGCACTGATAGTTCTTCACACTGACCAAAATATGGGCTTCGACAGGAGCTGATATTCAAAAATAACTCCTCAGTGTATACTCAAATGGAATATTCCCACCCCCATCACTTCGAAGAGGAACTGATTCATCAGAAATGAATGGGTTGGATTCTAACTTCGCGTACAGCCAGACGAGTTGGGAGCCATGAGCCATGTGCTTGGCCAGCTCATCCATTTGGCGTGCTGCTCTTCCAGGCTGACCTGACCTGGGTTGCAGTGGCACTTCTTTCAGTTCAGCCCCATTTTCCCTCTTTTTGAAGCACACGAGTCAGTGATTAACATTTAATAAGTCACCACGCATCGGCAGAACCGCAAGTGTTTTTAGAGTCCTAATCTGCTGCAAATAGAAATTAATATGCTAAATTCAGCCTTTAATCTAGCTCTGCTTGTAAGGATTATTGGAAGGAAACGCATCAAATAATGCCTCTCACCACAACTTCAAAAATAAACCCTCCAGGATGCTGTACTTCGATAGGGGCATTAGCTAGTCTGTGGTAAAAATGCTCACTGTGGACATTTAACTCCCCATTATTTTGCGATTAATCATGATCAAGGTAAAGCTGTCATCGAATCAAGGTGATTTCATTTGATAGTTCCGTTAATTATTGTTAATTCCTCCATAAAGGATGTGCCATATCAGAATTTCGGGGCATTAGCAGATGGCAGTGACTGCACCGCCAGCTGCTATTAACACAGCAACAGCCACTACTGCCATTGTAATTAAATCTCTGTCAGCATTTCCCTTGATGCTTCCCCTCCTCCAAAGCCATCTCGAGCAGCATGGCTACTTCAGGTATTTTCTTAAGAGATCTACAGCAGGACAGAGGTGAGCTGCTAACTGTCTTGCTTCTCAACCCCCTTCACACTCGTGGCCACGCACAGGCCTTACTAATGCGAGGCTGACAGCAAGCGGCTCCCGTAAGCACCAACACGTTTAATGAAGGGACTACATTTTGTTCTATGTGTTTTTCTCCTTAATTGATGAAATCGGCCAGAAAGAAATCAGTTAAAGACGCAATTAGCAATTCTGCCACCTAATGGCTGATTTTCATTAACCGGCAGTCGCACGTCGGCCTACAGTTGTTTTCCTCTAATGTGATGATAATTGAAAAAACACGCAACCAAACTGGGGGGGGGAAAGCCACAGAACAGGAGAACTGAGTGCCAGCAAAATGAGCCTCTTCATAACCTTGTAACAGGTATCAGGCCTGATTTCCTCAGCTAAGAATGAAGGCCTTGGTCACGGGGCCTCACCCCTCCCTATAAAGGATCTTTCTTAATAAATCTGACATCAGAAAATAATTTTTTGGGTAGGTTTGTTAAGTTTTACCCTCACGTAACAGACAGGGAGAGCTCAAAACCTGCAGACTTCAGGTGGAAATTGCGGCCATTCAGGCATGGAAAGGGGAGGCAGGAACGGGCACACAGCTGGGCAGGTATTATTGGAAAAAAATCAGATTCTACGAACCCAGCTAACACCATGCATGGAGCCTGCGGAAACGCCGGGAGCAGAACCCAGATTTGGCAGAGAGAAATCCTGTGCTTTTATCAGCAGTCCATAGCTTTCTCAAACTCACTGCACGCATCCTGAAACTTGCTCCTCCTTGCCAGGTATTAGTGGGCGATATTACCGTAGGGACTGCAGCTCCAGAAATGTGGAAGAGAGCACACACACACCTGTTCAATCTTGCTCAGCAAAGTCTGATTTAAAGTATTGATTACAAGGGCTGGAGGGATCTGCTTTTCCCTTGGATTGGCTTATCCTTGGATTGCACACTCAGCTGAAAGTAAGATGAGCCAAGGCAGTAAGTCATTTGTAGCTGCTTTTCTAAATGCCTTTGAGAAGTTAAGATCGGGGCGATTACTGCAGGAAAACCTAATGAGCTCACTACGCTCAAGTCAGGCTGCAGGATCACATCTGAACAATCCATCCAGAAATGTAAGGCTGAAAAGAAAAAAATAAAAAAGGAAGAGGAAGAAAAGAGCTCCCTCTGGAGAGAGTCAAAGGACTTCTTCTGCAGTATCTACATCCACCCACGCTGAGCTGAAGTTACTGGGTTTTGAACTTGAATGGAGAACGTCACTGAAGAGCAGGAAAAAAAGAGAAATTCCGACTACTAAAGGGTTTTTAAAGGGCATTAATATTTACTATGCCTAATAGCTACAAGTTTTTAAACTTCCCCATCTGCTTTCCAGCTCCTTCTCCTTCACTGTGCACATTGGAAAGGCTGGACTATTTGGTCACGGGAATTCCAATGAATTTTTCAGAGCAACCACGTACCAGGAAGGCTAAAGATGAACTGAAATAATCATGTAGGACGAGCTGGAACGAAATGCAGGAAATGAAGGCAGCTAAACAGACAAAATGACTGGGAAGAAACAGAAACGATAAATATGAGCAGCGATTTCAGAAACTCTTCAGCTGAACTTTGCCATTCTACTCTCTTCCACATCTGTTTCACCCTCTGCAGGGATTACACATTAGAATCCTCTCATCCAGAAAAATAAAAACGTTGATTTCTATCTCAAAGCTCTTTCATGCAGACAGACTGCCAAACTTCAGGGGGTCCCTTACAGAAAACCAGAAGTGTGATCGCTTGTAGACAGCCTCTGCTCCGCACCAGGAGGATGACACTGCCCTGAACATCAGGGTTTCCTGGTTCCTCCAGCTCTGGTGGCACTCCAGGATGGGAAGCAGAGCAAGGGGAATGTCTATAAGAGTTCCAGAGGGCAACGGTCTGCAAAAATAAGTTGAGGAATGTCCCCCGTACAATGGCTTTGCAAGAGGCTGAAAACTATCCCTCACCGTTCTGTACAGGAGATAGCTTGGGACTGCTTCAGGGCAAGACAGATACTTGCTTGCACTGAAAGATGCCCAGAAATACTGCAAGAAAATGCTGTAGGCAGAAAGGAGACCTGCACACCCACTCTCCTAATACGTCAGGTCTTTAATGGCTTTGGTACATCAGGGTGGTTGAAAGTCTTATCTAGCAAGTAAAAAATAGATGGGGAAAGTTTATTAAAAAATACATTACTGACAACTTACAAGACTAGGCTGACTCTGGAGGAAACTTTTAGAGGATTTTAGGGCACTCAGCAACAGAAAGCACAACCAACCTTGCCCTTCTGCAGGTATGTCAGCCTTCTGGATTCTACAGCCACCCTGGCTTGAAGTTATCTTACTGCTTATTAAGCCTGGGTCATTAATTATTCTCTCACTCTCAACAAGCTCTCTACAGAAATACAGTTATTTATAGTAAATATATATTTTGCTCGTGCCCTCAAATTTTGTGTGCGTATCTCCCAAAAGTAGTTTTCCACCAAGTGTAGTAACATGGAAAGAGCTGGCATTAAGCATGAAACAAGGGCATGGCATGAAGTCTGTAAAACATTTATGGTCAGGAATAAACAACATAGAGTCTTAGAAGCAATCTGGTGTGTTAAACAGCCTGTTTGCAGCAGGACACATATCCATTAGTTCATGCTCTGAGAAGGCACTTTGCTGGAATGGCAAGCAGGTCACTGCTACTGCAATTTTTGCAGAGGTTTTTAGTGGGATGGGTTTGAAGAGCTTTACCTCCTTCAAAGACATGCAAGAGAACATACCTAGAGAGCCAGATGTTTCATTTCCTGGCTTTTTGAATACCTGGATGCAAAATTTCTTCAGAGGAGAGACTGAGCTTTGCCAGCCTGCCTGCACAATGTGCCTACACCCAGCCTTTGGAAAAGCAGCTCCCTGAACGATGCCTCCAACAGCACAGACAAGCACAGCATCTCCAGATCTTCCCGCACAGACAGAACCAGCCAAGACAAACACAGCTCTGAATGGTCCCATACACTACTACCCCATGGGTGTCCAACCTTCTGGCTTGCCTGGGGTGCACTGAGTGAAGAGGAATTGTCTTGGGCTGCATATAGAAAGGTCACTCCGAAAGTAAAGCCTATGTATTTCCATGGAAACTACAACAGACAGAATGAGCACAGTAGCTCCACTTGATCGAGCAAATTCCCAGCTACAAAACAATGTTTTTCAACAGTCACCACTGTTAGCTGTGCATTTGCAGTGATGAAGATGACCCTGCACGCTATGCTTGTGAAAACCTGCACCAACAGAGGTGACCCACTGCTGCTGTCACCACTGCTAATATGCACCACTCACTGTGCCAGCACCCACTGTTTGGTCTCCATAAAGTTCAGCAACCATCAATGAATGTTCACTACTCTTTTCTCAAGATATTTTTGCCCCTTGTACAACCAGAGATAAACCCAAGGCTCAACTGCAAATACAAATCTCTTCTGTGTTTGTTGAACCAATTAGGAAATACGGTGCAAATCAGGAGATACAGTGAAACCAAACACAAGCAGAGTCAACGGCAGCAAGAAGAAATCCTGAGAAGTGTCATGGCACAAAAACGACAGTAGCGCTGCTCATCAATACAAATGCACTCGCAACAGGAAGGTTTTGAGATTCACAGCCTGCAGGGATGGCTCAACAGCATCAGTACAGAAACTACCTCCACGCGTCCCACTAACACACAGGCGCTCCCATATCAGTTATTTCCACAGCGTGCTTCCAATTCCCATAGCCTGACATATCACGGCAAACACCTCCGAACACACGGAGCATCGTATGCTGAGCATGGCGTGCTGCTGCAGAATGGCCACTGCTGGCCAACTGCATCTTCCACTTGCTGTGAGGCTGGTGAAGGGAATAAAAACACATCCATGTACGTTCCAAAACAGCAGGAATTCCCTACAATAAGCTCTCATTCTCCCAGCGCTGTCCAAAGGTGAAAGTTTTTATATTTTTGGTAGATTGCAATTATGTCATCACTGGCACACATTGAAATGCCTGCATTTTGCTCTTCTCAGTGTCCGTTTTGTTTGCATTAATTTTGAAATCTGTACAGGTGCAAGGCTTAAGGCCAAGAGAACAGAGCTACAGTTCTTGCTACCTGGCAAATTTCACTGAGTGTGGGTAAAACGCACACTTCAAAGGACTTAATAGCGTGAATATCGTAAAGTTTGACATGTGCTATGACATACCAGAGTATTATGGCTGTAAACTGAACCTGAGTTATGGGTTTGTACAATCTTTTCATTGCTTTGTTTTTCTACAAATAGCAGGAAAAAATATTTTTATTTCACAAAGAATGCAGCAGCCTGCTCTCTTTCTGAGTTTCCAGCCCTCAGAAATGCATTTTGTATGAATTCCCCAAACAAATTTACTTGAGTGATACTGAGAATAGATATGATATACAGCAGAATGAAAGGCAATCATAGATGGCTCAAACAAGTTATAAGCTGTTTAAATCAGCAATGGAAGCTGGGGTTTTGTGCTAAGTTTACCTGGAAGAAGAGCAGATAAGCGTGTCTCCTGGGTGTTAGCAAAAAGGGGCCCCAACTGAGTAAACATATTCCATCCAGGATGAATAAAAATTAGCTTTGGATACCCACGATACTGCAGATTAGAAGAAGATATCCAAACCAATACTGGATAAAAAAAACTCCATTAAAATCCAATTACATGCCTGGAAATACTGATGTCCAACAGATATTACTGTTGTGCTACATGATCTCAGTGTTTTTTTCCAACCTTAATGATTCTGTGACTCGACAGTAACTGAGTGATTGCGCACCTGATAAGCCCTTTACTGTCCCATCTGATATCAAAGTGCCCATCATCTCCCTTTCTGCATTACCTCTTCCCAAGCCTCACAGGCAGGTATGAGCACAGGAAAGACTCAAAACGAGCTCTGCCCTCTTTTGTCAGAAACTTGTACATCTTTTCTCCAGGAAAACACCATTATGAAACTCCGCAAGCCCTGTCATCTGAAAGCTTCACCTATTCTCAGCCAGCACTAAAGGAAGATATTCCAGAGTACTGCCTAACTGCACCACCTGAGAGCACATACCTAAATTACTTCAAGGATTTTTGTCTAATCCATCCTCCAAATTCCAGTCCTGTGGGTTTTCTCAACAACCTTTCACTTTGCAACTTCCCTGAAAGTTCTAACGTTTGCCCTAACACTCAAGTCTTTGCCTGATGTCTTCTGGCATCTTTCCGTGGTCGTGAAGGAAAGCTGACTGTCCTGCCTTTTAAAGCAACCTTTTCCATATCAAGTGACTTGCATTTCCTTCTGTATTTTTAGGCTAAACAAATCAATTCATTCCATCTTCCGTTACAGCTTATGTTTGCTAAGCCTCCTATTCTTGTCACTCCCCTCTGGGCTCTTTCCTTCTCTGCCTACATCTTTCGTACAGAGTTTGCTTCTCATTTTGGTCACAGCATTTAAAGCCTTACTGAAGTCAGGATGCATCACGTGTATTGCCACACTGGAGAGCAAGAGAAGCTCTTGTTTTTGATGTGGCATCTCAAACCAGTGAGGTTAACCTCCCACATTCAGAGATGGCATTTCTCTGCAGGCAGCAGCCCTGTCTGAGACCCACAAGCAAACGGATAGAAATCGCACACAGCTCCACCAGCTATTTTTACTCTCGAGGTTTCCCTAAAAAAAGAAAATAAGCTTAGCTTTGCAAAACAGGTTAGAACATGTATTTAGGGATAAGAGCCCAGCTCTTTCAAAAACAGAAGCAGCACTAGTTCAAGACTCTCTGACTTGTGTGAGCGTTCTGAGGCTCTCACTTTGTTACTATACACCGTGGTTTGCAGATGAAAAATCGTAAGCTTTACTACCAAATATCCAGAGTACACCTACACACTGAGCATTCATACATCAGAAAACCCAAGGTAAATAAATGCTCCAGAAGAAATAAACTGAGCTCGACGCTTTTAATGGGTACATAAGATGTGTGGTATATTGCTCAACACCTCTCTCAAGCCAAAGAGCTGTTAAGGGTCATCTGTCTTCCCACCTCAACCCTTGGGTTACTAAAAGCAAACCAAAACAATAATTTGGTAGAAACAGAACAGTCCCAATGTAAAATATCTGCGTGTTCCATGACTCACAGCTTAACAGGTCTTCCTAAAATTAACAAAAATCACATGCAAACAGAACATACATTCTTACATCATCTTCAATTTTGCTATTTCAAATCAAAACCAGCTTTCAAGTCTGCAACTTGACTTTCACCCATTTCCAGAAGCCAAGTTTTAATAAAGTTTCCTTTTCAAGCCACGGAAGTGCAAAGATAAGAAAAGTACCTCTATAATTTAATAGTGTTTTCCCATCACAAGAATGTTCAGAGAATGCTGTGCCGCCACGTTACTACCAAGGGGTGCAGTACTGCCAAATGCGAAAGCTTTCTGCCTGAGTCAGAAGCATACTCCAGTGCACATTCATAGGAATGGTACTTACAAGTGGGAGAACACACGGGTTTAGTACAAAAATACTGTCTCATTTTTCACTGCATGTTGCAGTTTTATCAATTACTTCCCTACACTTAATTAACTCCTTGCTTCATCTTAATGTGATAATGAGAACTTTAATTCAAGCCATATACCACATCAGTGATCCTAACAGCAAAAATAGATTTTATTAAAGTCACCAAAGCCCCATAATCCCTCTGCCTTTTTGTAACAAGCACAGCAGCTGCAACAAGCCAGGAACGTTCCCTGATCGCTACTGAGAACATTAATAAATAAAATTTACTTTGAAATCACAGAGAGTACGCTCTGATGAGTATTTCTCACTTGCTCACGTTTCTGGCAAAAAAAAAAAAAAGCAGCCAAGACGTGGCTATCGGAGCTCTCTGCAGATTCCTTACACTTGTTCAACCGGAGGCCACAGTAGGTCTTTTGTTCTGTGCGATGAACTCACAACTTTTGAACAGCCCACAGCAGAATGTAGTAATCCTTCCTTGGCCTTTCTCTAGGGAGGGGAGCCCTGGAAAAAGGCATACGTTGCAGGCTGCCAATACCGGACAAGAATTTGTACATCAAGGCGCAGCCAGCAGCACGCTCGGCCTTCAACAAGCCAGCTTATCCACCCCAGCAGGAACACTGCCTGTGTGGCAGAATGGCTGGGTAAGGTGAGCAGGGAAGGAAGGCCAACAAGGAAGGTGGGGAGGCAGCCAGCCGCATGACAGGCCTAGCGGCCAGCCCACGGCCTGCAGCTGGTACAGACAGGACTCCCACAATAACCTTCACGGGAGACAGGAAGGGCATGATGCAGATGAGGGAGCATGGGCGGCCCGTTTTGTGATGTTTAAACCCCAGTGAGACGCATCAGCAATAAGATCAGAAGGAACACACTCCTTTCAGCCTGAAGCTCCTCGATTCGGATCTTCCAAATGAACACTGGCAGCCACACATCGCCTCAAATGTGCAGCTATAAATAAGCAGGCAGTAACGCAGCACTGTCCTATTAATGGTCTAGGAGCATTAAAGTCATTCTGTTACTATGAATATGCGATGCCTCAGCCCTGCCAGGGCCAGCCCCTTTGCCTCAGAGGGCCCCATGGTCCCTCCTCCCTCCCATCCACTCATGTCCTCCTGCTCAGAGAGCACCAAGCGAGCTGTCACTGACTGCACTGGCCTCTCACCCAGAGCTATTTCCCTCCTCCATTCACATCCAGAAGGACACATTAACTTGTTAACTCAATAGGTGTTCCATGAAAGCAAGCTCACCACATTATCAAGGCCTGTCTGGGAAGACAAACGCTTGGATGATTAGGCGGTGTTCTCCTCATCCTCAATTCCAGAGTTCAGTTTCAGCCCCAAATTCCTGAAGCTTAAAGTCACTTCCCACTAATTTCAGCTCGCAGGGTGGGAGCATTTTTGTCTCCACGCTCTCCCAGGGGACCAAGGGGAGCTCATGGCCACCTCCACGGACACTCAGCACAGAGCAGCAACTCTGAGCAACATTTATAATGGCTAATAGTACACGTGCAGAGATTATTTTTTAATACGGAAAGGTATTTACTTCTTGGTATGCCCTTCTTTCATTAAGAGCGTGTTTTCACAGTTCGTTTATGGCCGTTTTACTGAGGTCTGCTATCCAAAGGGCCCAGCCACGCAGCTCTGGTACACTGCCCCAGGTATAGGGCCGATCTAGCCATGCAAGGAGTCCATCCAACTCATGGAAATGAAATTTTACCGAAGTCAAACACATCAGGGGAGTGACACAACCGGGAAAAACATTCTCTCCTGGTTCCCACCTCAGAGCTCACGTCATAGGAAAGCTGCGCACCATTAGCAGCGCTCTTCTGTTGCCACCTTGTCAGCCATTATTTACTTACATCTGAATGCTACTGTGAGCAAGAACAAAGATGTCTCTCTTTTAACTGGTTCACCGTTCTGCATTCATACAATCTCCTTCACTTTAATCACATCCATGGGGCACCTTTGCAATTTGTGCCTTTGCATGACTACATGCAGTGCCCACAGATATGGCTGCAAAGAGGTTCCAGGAGTGAGTCCTACCTCCCAAGCACTTTGTGAGTTGGACCTTCCAAATGACTTACAAAAGCATGTTTTGCAGCGTAATTATTCTGCTAAAAGACAAAGGGATCTTTCAGATGTTTTGTTTAAAATTAATTAGTATCTAAGTATTGACTAAAACATTTGAGAATGACTGCTTATTAAGCATAAAACCAGGAAACGGTGAATAACTTCAAGACAAGAAAAATAATATAATAATATAATAAATAACATGATTAAATTCTACACGCTGGACTCTGCCTCTTGTTATATTTGGTCTAAGCTATTAGCCTACTGTAAAAGCCAGCCAAGAATTCTTCAAACCCTGCCAGAGCTAGAAATACTGGCCAGAAATATTTGTCATATCACAGCTCGGTTTCCAAAAAGTAAGATGCTGGACTTCCACAGCCAGGAAAATACAAGGTGCAAAGGACAACAAAAAATGGACTTGTTTAATATTGTTGGAATACATCAGATCAAATGAATCCAAGCGCTCTTAATCCTGTAGGACTGCGGCATGACAAATATACTTCATCTGGAGTCATCAGTCCCCATGAGTCAAATCAGTCTGGAAGATTCGGCCACGCAACTGCTGGATGCTATTCAATTAGTATGAGGCAATGATTTCCAGTACTCAGCAACCAACGCAGCCTTCTCCTTCAGAGAGCTAGACCGTTTTACCTTGGATTAAATTTATTGATTTTTCCACTGTGTATACAGAACAGTGCCATCAGGCAATTTCAGATGAGTTCACTGACCACAATATTAATGGAATTTGCTAATTTTTTTCAAAGCACTCATAAAATACAAAACAACTGCGCCTTACACTTATGTGTCACTGCAGCAGCAGCTTCTGAAATAAATCCATCTCCGAGACAAATATGTTGACAAGGACTCATCCTTAAGATGTTTGCCCTTCATATTCACTTACTGTAGGGTAGAGTACCTTCAGGCACGGCTGATCCTACTCATCTCAGTGAGCCTACCTGTTGCAGTAAGCTCTGCTCCCCAGAGAAGGGTACTGGGAGGAAAGAGCATCTCTCAGAGGCCATACGTAACTCCTTGCTGTTTTACTCAGCCCTCAGACTTTCACTAATCATAGTCAAGATCAGATACCATGTTAGCTACAAACAAAACCTGATTTTTAATCTTGGCAGATGTGCAGATGCTCAGTCTAAAAGCCACGATGGCTGCTGTGAGATCATGATTTTCACCCCTCTGACTTGCAAGCTGTAACGCTCATCCAACCAAATAGCATATTTACCTATACACAGTGAAAAAAAAATGCACTGAAAACTGACTCTGATCGGAATCAGAAGAATACTTTAAAGCAAATCAAGTGTAAACGCTCGATTCTGAAATAAAGATTAAGGAGGAGTTTAGTATTATTTTAAAGAAGACAAGAAAACGCTTAGGCTCAGTTTTGACATCACCTAATGTTAAAGTTCACTAGTTACATGTCTGTGCTAATTGACCAGACTGGCTGAATCTGAGCTTTAACTAACACTGAAGTGTTGTATAACGAAGGCAGTCAGTGCCCTTCATGCCACAGCAATAAAACTTGTTCCCAAAATTCACCCTTGGGCTCTCCATTATGCTTCACAATTTAAGCTTCTATTTTAGAGCAAACATCCATCCTGTGGTATTAGCATTTTCAGAGAAAACCTTTACAAGTCAAGAACATTGTAAACAGTACTTGAAACCTACGGTCCACTGATGTGGAAGCTGGAATGCCGATGCTGTTAACAGTTTGCCTGCCCAGCATTTTGTTAATGGTGTCCACTGCAGACCTAGCTTTGCAGCCCCCATACACTCTCCCTTCGCTGGCAGCTCTCAGTCCTCTCACTGCTCTCCCATGACTTCATTTCTGACAATTTTTTCCTTGCATGAGGCGATGAGCTTGAAGAGAGAGCAGAATAACGATTCAGTATCTCCCACCCCAGTGTTAAGTTCCTCTAAACTCAATTAATCACAGGAACCTCTGGCAGCTCACAATTTGCCAGCAAGATACACCACAGTAATAAGTGATTTCACATTCTGCTTTTGAAGACAAGCTATTAAATTCACATACTGTACTACTTTAATCAAGAATAGTTAATTAAGCTGTTCCCTTGATACAATTTTTTAATCATTCTGCACCAGCCATACATCACTTTTATAGAACTCAGACTGTGGCCATGATGCATGTTTGCAATCTGTCTTTCCAAATTAATCTGTCAGCATTTGTAAACTCAGAGCACATCCAATACATTTTGTCTCTCCAGTAGCTGAGCCAGAAGTTCAGGGAGACCGAGGACTGGATGGGGAGTGATGCTGGAGCATCACTTTGCCAAAGGGTTTCAGTGAAAAGCCAAATGATAAATCCCACTGCAGGTTGTCACCCAACACGATAGCAAGGTCTTCATTATTACTTTAGTGCTTTGTATTTGCTTATCTTTTATTTCCTTGAGTTAACTCAGCTTCATGGTCTATGTCATTGTCATAAAACCAAGTTCAATAACTGCACATTGTAATGATCAACACGCATAATCCCAGGATTTGTAAATACAGGCCATAAAACCACGGAGATCTATAGTGCCAGATTATTAAAATATTAACATATGACAAGAATCTAATGTCTAAATTTATAAGAACAATTTTCTATTGCATTACCTGAGCTCCAGGACAGGCTAACGCAATGCTTTTCATGGAAAAAAACTTCACACACAGCAGCCATGAGAACTAGATTTGAATTTTTTCTGTTCTAAAGCACTCATAGAAGAAGGATATGAAAAAAATGCTATCACTGCTCGGCCATGTGACTTACTCATAAAAAAAAAAAAAAAGAAAGAAAAAGAGTTCTATAAAGTAAACAAGAGAACAAAATGAAAACTTGGTCCAGCTTTCCAAACTGGCACAGGGATCGCCAATAGGGAACACTCAGATACTGTGCTGTGTTCATCTGCTAAATATTTACCCCAGGAAAATAGGGAGCATGGAAGACAGAGAAGATATGGAGAAGAGATGTTCTCCCATCTGGCCTTTTTTGACTGCACATCAAGTCAAACCAAGCCTTTCCTATCCCCATTTAAACATTTTTACTTAGCATTTTTTAAGGGCCAACAAATGAGGTTGATGTAGTAGATCAGGGATTTTCACTCTCAGACTACTTTATGGACTCTATTTATAAAGCTCTGCATCCTTTCTTCTCCATGGAAATGTCACCACGGCATTAATAACATTCAGATTTAGAAGGTGCACAGCTCAGAGCTCAGGCTACAAGCTCGGAGGCAGGAGCCTCACCGAGCGATGGTCTAACATGGGACCCCCAGATCCATCGAGACCCCACCAATCTCCCCCTACATTTGGAGACAAAAGGAGAAGCACGTAAGGTCCCTTATTATTTAAATGAAGACAGGAAAACAATCCATGCCAAGTTTTATTTAAGCAAGCAAACAAGTACAGCCAGAAGAACAGCTTCCATAAAACAACTAAGCCCACGAGGCGTATATGAATCCATTCACTTAAGCCTCTGAATGGGCTGGCAGGGCACAGGCCTTTCATGTGTTTTCCCCATTTAACACTCAGGTTTGTTTCGATAAACTCATAGATGTGGCTATTTACATATGAAGATAGAAAGGTATATTTGGGGATTTTAAGTAGAGGAAAAATCTTTCACAGTAATCGTTAACTGAAAGCATACTGAACTTTAACTAAAGAAACATGTTCTAACACTGAGAAACTTTGATAATTAATCCTCGCCTTAGATGGTTTCAGAAGGAGTTACAAGTCTAATTAGCATTAGCTGAGAAACTGCTCATGTCCTGAAATTCCTGAAACAAAGCACCCACTGCAGACACCTGCCTGCCCGCTGCCCCACAACCAGTAGGGCTGAGCCCTGGCTCGCTGCGCCGAGCCCCAGAACGCTTCTCAGCATTGGCAGTGGCTTGCTGCTGAGGCAAGCTCCCCTCCAAACTCCATGCCTATAACACGGATGAAGACAACAATTGCTCAAATCTCTCTTTTTATTTTGCTTGATTAAAAGAGCACCGGGGCTATTCTTAGAGGAGCTGCAGTGGGCAGGCTGCAGCTAGCAAACGCTTGGCTGGCGGCCAGCCATGGCTCGCTGCAAGGCTGAGCAATGCTAGCTGATGCTGTGCCACAGCACAAGCTCAGTGAAGGATCTCTGCTCGTATCATTGTGTTGCTTTTGTGTTCGAAAAGAGGAGGATGCAGAAAACTAGCTGAATGCACGCCACGCTGTGAACACGCTGTGCTTTGGGAAGAGGTGCCACCATCTCGCGTCTGCCATCCCCGCTCTCACTGTGAGGCTGAAGTCCTGTTTTGTTGCTGAGCGTTTTCAGCAGGAAGGAAATGAGCATAAGCATTACTTCAGAGCTCCCATGCGGATGTTGATCTTTGGAAAAGCTGGGCAGGATGGAGTGGCTTACGGAGACGGGAGCACCAAACCCAGGAACACACAAGCTCCTCAATTTCTGCATCTAGCCAAGCTCTGATAAAAAAAAGGTAAGGTATGTTTTGACTTTGACTCCGGAAAACCATGAAGCAACTTCAGTGAGGCTGGTTGTTTCAGAGCCCAGCCACCTGAAAGGACTGAGCATTTTCTATATTTAACTCAGATTTGCTTGCTAAGGCAACAACTCACTGCGTGCTCCCCAAGCCTAAGACGATCTGGCAAGCACGCAGCATTTTACTGGCTGCAGGATGCTCTGAGCATGTCTCAAATCCTAAAACCATCCCCTGCTGCCATACGTCCCCATATGGCAGCCCCCTCTCCACCACAGCAGCTGCCTTTTACCAAACAGCTAAATGAAGGAAGAAAAGCAAGGGGATGCGGCAGCCTGATGGCACGCTCCCTCCCACGCTCCTCCAGATCATCCCCCACATTGCAGCCGTACATCCTGATACCAAGGGAAGGAAGGCAGTGCACCATGCTCTCCTGTGCCTACATCCTTATTTTCTCCAGTGTTCGCCTTTTATTTTATACTGCCGGATTTGGAAACTTACCCCCAAGTTGCTCTCCTGGCAGCACATGGATCTGGGGCTAAAAGCGCTGGTTTGGATGGAATAGTTTGGAATTACACGGGATTGAAGAGTTGGATTTCTTCACACTGGGTTCACAGAGCAGAACCCCCAATTCTGATTCCCAACTGCTGCCTTCAGGCAGTGCTGTAACACAAGCTGCATTTTCTATTTACATGCATATAGATACGCACAAATACAATATTACTACATCATTAAAAAGCATCGGTTTTGCGTTCCCAGGCACAGCAGATCAGGCAGTTTGTTTACTTGCCTAAATCCGCCCGCCTTTGATGCTATCCCACGGCAAGATCCCACCCGAGATAAGGCAATGAGAAGCAGCACTCAGCGAGCAGGGAGAGCACACAGTGAGTGTGGGAGATGAAAGTGCAGCACCGTGGAGCTGCGTTTCAACTCGAACACTTTCTCTTGCAGGAGCAAGGAGCAAATAATTTAAAGCTGTAGAAAGTTTTCTGCCCGGTGAGAACAAATATCACTTCGGTAAGCTGCATAATGGCCTAGTTCAGTATTGCTTTGCTATCTGTGTAAATTTGTACCTGACATTAGAAAGCATTCGTGTATACACTATATCACTTCATAATGTGCCTATATGTAATCCCAAACTGCATCATCCTCCCTCCACACAGGAGCCTGAATTATAAGCACATATTTCTTTTCATTGACTCTCTTTTCTCTGGGGTTTTATTTTTCTTGTCGATGAAATAGACTTGAACCCTTGAAGGCTATCGTTCTGTCCAGATTCCCATTCTCCTGATCCGATTCTCCCCCTCTGTTGCTTGATGCCAGCCTGCCTACTGCCTGAAATGCAGAAACTCCCCCAGCACACGTCCCCATCTGCTCGCATCCCAGCAGTGACACCGAGGGGACCAAAGCGCCATGCAGATGGGTCATGCAAAGCCTGACCCTGCACGCAAAAGACAGCTCCAGCCTCCAGCCCTCTGCCTAAAAACGGGAGCACAGGCACCAGCTCCAGTCACGGGAGGTTAACAACGCTGCACCAATGCCATCTGTCAGGTATAAAAAACAATGGATGTTTCTTAATTACAAAAAAGAAAAAGAAAAATCCCTTAATATCCTGAAAAATTCCTGAAAAAGGTACATTTACATCCTGCCCCTTCCCTGTCTTGCAGCTTCACCCTTGGGTACAAGGCGACCTGCATTCCCCTAGCTGTGGCTCTGAGCGTGCCGTAACTCAGGCTGAAGAGCTAAAGCCAGCAGGAGCCAGGGAATGGGGCTGGCAAGCTTCCCAGCAGCCATCTCCACATCCCTTTGCCTTGCTCTAGAGAAGGCATCATTACCTTGGGATATTTCTGTAGCCCCAGCACTAGAGCACGGTCCTAGCAAGCCTGAGCTGATCAAATGCCTGTGTCCAGCCTCTGTATTCAAAGAGCACACACAAAAAATCCACTCAAAAGCGTCTGCTCTTGTTTTAAACACTTTCATCTAAAATACCGTCATTTCCTGCACCTCAGATTCCCCACTGGATTGTAAAGGTTTGCTGACTTCATTCACACGCCGTGATGGAACACAACCAAAGCATCGAGCAAGCGCACGCAGAACAACAGCTGAAGCGGTGAAAAATGTTCCTGCTCAGCGGGAGCGAACGTTTCCCTCCCAGGTGCCGAGCAAAATGCCGCGCTCCCGCTGGCAAAAGCAGTGAATATTGAAAACATTCAAAACAGCAATTCATTCTCATTCGGTACACAACCCATTGTCTCATCCTGAAAGATCTGTGTAATAATTAGCGCTCTCCTGCTACAGCTCTTATTCCTGCCAGTACTTCTCATTCTGGGTTCTACTGCAAGCTGCTTCTCTTACTGAACAGCGCAGAGGAGCGAAAAGAGAACAGACTAAAAATAATTCAGGCGATGAATACAGTCTCGTATGGATCGGATATTGGAAAATATTTGCGTTGTTTTCCTAAGAAAGGAGATGACAGCAGCTCCTCATGCAGAGGCCCTCCAGAGCCCAGGCCTGCCCCCGCAGCTCTGTGGCTGCAGGAGACGCCCCGTTCCTTCCCTGTCACTCACGGGGATGCACTAATCCCACCCCAGAGAGACATCTAGCACGGACACGAGGCCTGCTCCGTGCTGGACAGCTGGGAGGTGTCATCTGTTCCGCTGTGTTTCAGATCAGGCTGTCGCCAACCTCAGAACGCACCGTAAGCAGCCTGCCCTCTAAAAGCGTGAACAAACCCCTTCCTTTTGGAGCTGCCCGTCCTCGCTTTCAAGTTTGAGCTTGTCTTCATACACATTCCATCACAGCTCTGTGTGAGCGGGACGCGCTCCCGCTACTGGAACCACCTCACAGCTGTCCTTCAGGCCAGAGGATGCGAGTGATGATGGATGCAGGATGAAGGCAGGAGGGAAAACACAGAGAGAAGGAAGCACCTGTGGAGGAGCCCAGCACTGCAGAGCACTGTGCCCTGCAGAAGGGGCACGGGATCCTTAAGGCACAGCACACAACAGCCCACGAGACCCACCTGGCTGGCGTCTACCTCTTGTCCTTAAAGACACTGGCTGCGTGCATTCACAAAAGAAAACACTTTTTCAGCCACAAATAGCAGACATGCTACCAACAAGGTCCCCCAAACAGGTACTGACTGTGAGAAGAATGTGCCTGAAACCAACACTTCACGTCCCACCCCTCAGAGGGCACCAGCTCGGCTTCAGTAAAACAAAACCAACATATTCAGTTTGGGGCCTGAGTCTGAATGAGCACATCCCAGCTGTCAGCCCCCTAACTTTCTCCTCCAGGTGCAGAGCTGTATTCAAACCGAAACTGAGAGACTGTTAAATTCTTCAAGGAAAGCTCAGAGACCCTCAAGCTCTCAAAGATAAAGAATGTCAGCTCTAAAAAAAAAAACAGCAAAAGGTTTCTAGCCCTTAAGAGCATAGAAGACAGACCGAGAACTTCCCGAACTTTATGTCTAATGTGTTTAAACAACCAACTTCACCTGTAATCTATGTATTCTGCCAGCTGACCGATGGCCGAGTGGCTGATGTTGGTGGTGGGGGGGGTTGGAGCACACAAGAGGCCACTGGGGCAGCAGTGTCCATCTCTACACTTCTCCCCAGAGATCATCATTGAATTTTTCTGTCCAAAACATACACGCCACAGCCACAGCCTTGATGCAGCAGACAACCTCGAGCACAAGGACGCTGACAATGAAAGGAGATGAGAAACAGTCATATCCTTGCGGGCGATGCCTGAAGATACAGATATTCCACCCATTCAAATGATATAAATATGGTCAAACATGGCCCATACAGAAAACAAGCAGCTTCAGCAACTGATGGGAACACCTCCGTGGGATCACAAACACGTCGCTGGAGATTTCTGTCTGACCCAGCAAGAGCAAAACGTACCCTGGGCATTAGGACTCGACTGGTTTTTTTCCTAGCAAACATCAGTAGGACTGCAATGACACGCTGCGTTGGGACATCGTTATTTTAATATGCTTATATAGAAATGTAATTATATTTTTTTAAGCTTTCTATTTTAAAATCACGTCCTGATAAAATGTCTCATTTCACATCTCAACAGAATACGATGTGGCTTAGTTAACAGAGAGTGGAGGCCGAAATACAGACTAGTCTGAAGCAACGTACCTGGAACATACTTTGTTTTAATATACATATATTTTTCTATGTTTTAATTACATATTTGTTTTAATATTGCTTCTGATTTACTAAAGATATTAATAGCATCAACTTATTTTCTAGATTTTCAGAAATCAGATACTAAAGGAAAAATTAATACCTCTTCCATCAAAAATTTTTATGGGATCCAGAGGAAATTAAGAGTTATTGCGATCATTTACTTTGATCTCTATATAACATGCAATGACCCATAAATGAAATGAGCTCAAACTGACACAAATTCATTAAAAGAAACCATTCTTTGAAGAACATCACTGCAAATATTAACTGAAAAAGGCAACTGGGATAAAAGCTAATTGCATGGTGTTTAAAGTAAGATTCCAGTAACAACATTCCTTCCATGCACTGCTAAATCAGCTCCAAATGCCCTTCTTCCAAAAACACTGGAGTAGCAGGCTCATGAAAACTGAAATGTGTCATTACTTCCTTCTTTACGACCGCTATCGATAGCACAGCATTCGTCTAGAACGTGAAATTTTGCAGAAGTCCAAAGGGTGACTTGAAAATTGTAGTTTCCCTGGGGAATGGAGAAGGCAAACTGGGAGCACGCACAGCGCTGAATGCCCTGGTCCAGATTCTACCAATGCAGACTGCAGGAAAACGTACCCAAAAAGCAACCGCGTCCTCCCGCAGGAAGTTCTGGGGTAACACTTCCCCTGGGCTTGGTGCTACCCATGGCTTGCCTTGCCCAAGTGCAGCGTCCAGGGGCTATGCCTGGGGGAAAGGCGCTGCCTCCTTCACCCCAGTGCGACCCTTGCCCCCTGCAGCTGAAAGGAGCTTGGCTCTATGCTCAGCACTCCTTCACTGAGTTACTTTTGCATTTTAATTCCTGGCTTTCACTTTCTTATTTTGCAGTAGCTTCTTTTGTTCCGTGTTGTTTTCTGTAAACTCAAGGCAGGAATGGCCTGAATGCAGCATCCTCGAGCAGCCTCTGTGGCCTGCCTGCACAGACCCCCGTTGGGGTAGGAGGATTTGGCTGCTGCAGCATCCAGGATTTCTCTGCTTGAGGGAAAATGTGGCGGGGAGCAGCCCTGCTTTGTGTCCCACAACTTTTCCACTCCCTTTTCCAGCTCCCACGACTGCAGGAGATGCTGACAGAGCAAGGGCTGGGTGCCACAGCAGCCTGTGAGCAACTCTGCCATGCTACCAAGTCATCAGTACTGCTCACTTTGCCCTTTTATTATTATTACACTCCCAGAACAGCTCTCACCCCCTGTAAATGATGTTTCAATGTTTTTCTCCCCAGAATCATCCAATTTGTCCGCATGCTTTTGTGCCCAAATCTCAACTCAATAGCCCTTAACATCTTCAGGAGTTTTGTTGAACGGAGGCCTCACATCTGGAAAGAATGGAGGAGAAAGGAAAACAGGGCAGAGAAGCTAACAGTCGCTTCTGCCTAGGCAGACAGACACACAGACATCCATCCCTGACAGCGGACAAGGAACCAAACCCATGCAATTGCTGCAGCAGTGCAGGATGGTGGGGTCTGCTGGCTGCTGCTCCTGGCCACTGCTAGCCAAGCAAACCAGGGCTTAACACAGCCCCCAACTCCAGGGCAGACAGAAACTAAAGAAGCCTCTTCCTGCTAGGGATGGAGGCCTGTGGTCTCAGGCGTTTCTGGTTCAGCTCCCCCGATAAGCAGAGTGCGATGGGAGTTCCCTTCACAATGTTACCGTTGCAAAGCGGCTTCAAATAAATCATTAGGAAACCCACAGCCTGAAATCTTGATGCTATAGTATACACGAAGATGATGCTAATTTCATTTTTTATAAAGCTCTTTGGCAATGTACTGTGATTAATATATAGCCTTACACGTTTCAAACACAGCAATTCCAAGCCTGTCTAGAAACAATAAGCAGCAGTGGAGTGCAACACTTTAAAATACCAAACTAATCGTATTATATACTTACATTTGCAGAGCCATCTGTGTGTTTTTTTGTTTTTTTTACATATGTAGACAGAAAAACACCATAAATATCCCCAATAAATTTAACCACAGAGAGTAGTAGCTTTTATATAGATAGATTGGGGAACTTGGGAATAGAATTAAAGCGATGCTTCCCTAAATCAGTCAGGAATTGAGGCATGTGTCAATATTGGCATCACGTCTCACAAGATGTTTATCTGACTGATGGATCTGTGAGACATATTTTGCACAGCTAATTAAATATTTATATTAGGCACAGCATATTCACTTTTGTGTATAGTTACTAAAGTTGCTTCATCTACCCTTTTCTGCCAGGCTTTTAATTCCATACGCTTCATCTGTCAGGTACTACGGTCTACTTCTAACACATCACTGCAGAAGATGGTACTGGCATCGAAGACAGACCTACAGACACTGAGGCTGTGCAGTACTGAATATTACAAAGCTGAACGCTAAACGGAGAACAGCAGCTGGCTGGAGAAGCTCGAGACACTGGAAATAACAGTGTACACAAGGCTGACAAAAAGTACATCTGCAAGTGAGTTGAGTGGAAGTTTATACTTACTGGAAGGAAAATGCAAAGTGTTAGGCTTGTATTATTGAAGGTGGAGCGAGAGAGAGCAAGCACAACACAGAGGGGCAATTTTCTTCCAGCTCCAACAGGAATCCGTCTCAAGCTCCATCCACCATGCAGTTTCACTACCGAGCTCCAGGACAACAGAGCATTATGCCCAATAGTTCTGAGGGCTGCATAACAAAACACAGAAGCTCCAACAGGTAGGAGCCTTTTGTGGCGTGACAGATGAGGAAACAGTTCCTCTTAGTAAAAGGTACAAAAGCATCCAAGAACTGAAATGTGATAAATACTGAGTCAACCGTCTAACACAAAAAAAAAGTTAGATATTTGATGTTTTCAGAGGCCTCTGCACTAGTGCAAAGAGTCTCAAAGGAAAACTGATACTCATCGCGTTGCTGCTTGAATACAGCACATCTTATCTTAGCTTATTCTGCAATAGAATTTTACAATGGAAAACTATCAGTGCTCCAATAGGACGGCGATGAGGATAATTAAATTAGTCCTATGATGAATGTTAAATAGGCTGTTATGACCGTGCTTCGTATATTTAATATGATGCTGTAGAACGAAACATTAAGTCCTTTCTAAACAAAAAAAAAATAGGCCTTTAGAAATAGTAAAAATGTGTTATTTATTTCTGCTTGTATTTTTTAGAATAGATTTAGCTCTTTAAAATATTGATACTTGCTGATTTTTAGCATTTTTGCTCTTCAAGGTAATGAAATAGCCACAATCAGCTTTTGCTTGCATTCAAAGCCAGAAGAAAACCCCAGATCTGAGTAAGAAACCCAAAGTTGGTAAAAATCTTTAGTTTGGATTACGGCTAACATAAAAGCCTTGAACTCTTTTCAGTACTGCACAAGCAACCCATACTGCCCTCAAAATTATGGGGGACCACATGAAGGCCAGGAAGATGCTGGAGCTCGCCTCTGGCCCAGCAGTGAGGCAGCCCCTGTCCCCATCAGTCCCCAACCCCACAAGCCCCCAGGCAGACCCTGCTGGCATGCCCTAGAACACGCTCACCGCTTCCCCCACACCATGACATCCCATGAGCAAATCAGCCCAATATCCTTTCTCTTCAGCCAGCACTGGAGACATCCCAGCAGCAAGTGAAGAAAAGCAAAAATGACCTAGGGTAAAGCAGTGAATAAGAAACAAGCTCCATTTTTCTTCTTAAATTTTTTTTTTCCTGTGGAGAACCTACATTTTAATTCAGTGAGGTCTTTCGTTCTGCCAGAGTGTTTCTTCACGTGGAGCATCTTCTGCTCTGCCTGGCATGCAGCCCTAGCACGGCCATGCCCGCTGTGGCTCTGTCTGCACAGTATTTGTGTCACAGTGTCAGCCTTGCTCCAATTGGGAGCCCTGATTACACCTCAGGTGGAAGGATGATGCTGGATGATGCCCCAGCAATGGAGCTTTGTGCAGCCCCCACTACCAGCTCCACATGGGACAACACCATCTCGTCCGGGCCCCGCTTTGGTAGGAGATGTAAGTTAGCAGCCCTGCGACAAGAGTGGAACGTGGAATTAAGGAGAGAGGGAGGAGGGAAGAGGGCTGGCTGATTCTCCCACCGCCTTTCCTTGTT
The DNA here is from genome assembly GCF_002078875.1 of Numida meleagris. NCBI lineage: Eukaryota > Metazoa > Chordata > Aves > Galliformes > Numididae > Numida > Numida meleagris. The sequence continues at coordinate 8,465,922 of NC_034415.1, read as the reverse complement.
CCGAACATTTCTGTTGCCTGGAAATGTCTGACGAGAAGATGGGATTATGTAAGTGCTTGCCAGCTTTTCACACGTTAAACTAAAGCCTGAGTGATGGGTAGCTTAACCCATCCTCTAGGCAGTGAACTGAACATGTTTACTAAGGAGCAGCGAAACGCCCTTAAAAACCCAGGAAGGATGAGGACTTGACAATTCCCAGGATTAAGAGCTGCATACATTTACAGTCGGTGTAATCTCCTTATAGTAAGATGAGGAAGAGGAAAATAAAGCCTTTTTGGTTTCAAGAGGGTTTTTGTTTTTAAGTATATACAACCTGCCTGACTGAAGACTTGCCCACATTATTCTCTTTTTTTCCCAGCAGATAGGACAGACAAGAAAGCTGTACTAGCTCTCCAGCCCCACATTAAGTTACACTTTCCACCAAACCCACCGCTCTCATCAAGCATCAATAATAAAACAATAAGCACCGTGCTGTAGAAACGTCCCTTGCTAAATTTCATCAGGCTAACACTTCAGTGCTGCCAGAAAGCAGACACCAATCAAAGCACAAAACATCAGCATGTGCAGTGTCACCTCAGCAGACCTATGCCTTCCTGAACTCTTTCTGGTTGCCATTCAAGTGGCATTTAACCTTCTGCCAAAACCCTCAAGGAGCTGAAATTTTGAAGCTGGTAGGCTTTTTCCACTTTTTTTTTTCCCCCAAAAATGAGGGCTGTTCAACAGAAAAAAAGAAAAAAAAAAAAAGGAAAAAATGAGCACAACAAAGCAGCGGGTCTCTAAAATGAGCAAAAAATCTCACTGTCACACTTCTCCCAGCTCAAAACAAAGGTGCTTACATTGCAGTCGTGCTGAGGGCACTGCGGATGCTACTAGGAAAGGTGATGTTCTCAGCAGTGCTTACTAAAACATTCCCAGCACCCTACTGCAAGCTGAAGTTGTGCCATCCACTGGAGCGCCAGCAACGCAACGCTGCAGGTAGCAAAGGGATAATCTGGAGAGCAAAGCAGAAATCACTTTGTGTGCTGCTCAAGCACCTGCGTTAGGATATTACCCAGCAAAATAAACTGCTGCACAGTGCAAGAAGACACGTGTAGCTGTTTTGTACTGCAAGCACGTGTATCTAGAAGAGGGATGGAAGGCATCCAGACTGCCTGGAGCTTGCTCACGCTCCTCCACGCATCTTCAGCAAAAGAAAAATTCGTGGTGGCCTTTTGTCCAGCTTTCCACTGATGGCAAAAAGCAAATCTCGAGCTGGGGATAATGGTTACTGGTCCATCACAATCTGCTGTTGATGCTCCCCCTTTGGTCTTACGGATGGGGAGGGGAGGAAAAACAATCCTACGTGAAGAAAGCTGCAAAGAATGAGTGGAACCAGACGTGGAATTCCATACACAACTATTACTGTGAAATGTCTTCAAAAATTTGAACTGGGTGAAGCCCCAGCTAGTCCATTACAAAACCTATACTCCTCCAGCTTTAGAAGAGGGGAAATGACTTCTGAGAAACGCCAGAGGTGACTCAGCCATGACTTAAGCCACCTCAGTGGCATCCCAGCTATTTCTAGTGGTACTGAGCTGGCATCTCCTTTCGGACCGTGGGACGGTGAGAACACAACACATGCAAAATGATACTTGCAGCTGCCCTGCTGTGAATGTACTGCTTTTCCAACTTCGAACGGTGAATTTTAAAATACGTAAAACCATGAAGCACAGAGCAAATAACATCTACTTAAATAGGTCATTTTAGCATGGCAGGGTGCTGCCGTTTTACCACCAACTCGTTTGCAAGACAGACACACATATTTCAAACCATATATATTTATATCCGCAAAGGAGGCGAGTGTCATCATGGAAGCACTGCCTGCAAGACCAGGCAGAGCCTAATTCAGAAAGACAAGCAGGAAGCAAAGTCATATTTCACACTGTCCACATGATGTTCACAGACAGGTATGGCTCTGTCAGGAAAGTCCTCTTGCTGCGTGTAAGCTGCAGTCTGAATGTGCTGCATGTCGCATATTTCATTACAAAAGCACAGCCACGTTATTTCATTAGAGAAGTGATAAGTTCAATCCTTACCAAGTTTTCTTGGTTCCTGGCTGCTATTTTCTGATCATCTTCTCCCCCATTTTTCATGTATTTGACCTCTTCCACTGGTTTGATCCTATACTCATCTGAGCACCAAGAAAAAAAAAAAAAAGAAAAAAAAGTTTTGAACCAGTGTAGTTCAGCAACCGTGAAAAAAGAAAAACCTGAAACCAGAACAGCTGACTAGAGAAGGGCCTCATTTAGCAAGGCAACTAAAACCCACATGTCTGTAGTTTCAAAGGCTCCAACGGGACTGCTATCAAGGACGTTTCTGGCTGAAGCTTCAGTTCTGGCCTCCAGAAATGGGTGGGCAGCTCTCCTGCCTGGCCCTGTAAAGAATGGATACTGGGTATATGAGAGGACACACTCTTCCCAGTCTCCCTAGTTTTCTGTAGAGATCGTTTGAATACAGAGAAGCTCTTGGCTCCTGCAGCCTCCCAGGTCTTTCACTGGCAGTGGGCAAGCAAGCAACACACATAGCTACGACGCAGAGGCTGCTCCTGTATGTTCTTTGCATTAAAAAAAAAAAAACAAGCAATGCTGTGAAAGGCAAATTAAAAATTAGGTTACAATCTAGAAAATAAAACCCACCCCCAAACTGCATTTTTTCCCATCATTTTTCCTGCACTGTTTTAATGAACTAAAAGGCATCCCACGACAGATAGCATGCTCCCAGACAGCCCTCTTCCCCCACAACCATTTTTCCCCGCACGTGCAAGTTACTCTAGAAGAGATCCTACATGAAAATAAGGAAACAGAGAAGTAAGACTCCTGCTTCGCCCTTACTATTCTATCAGCTACACGCTTCAGCTTTTCAAAGACTGAATTCCCAGCCCCACTGCCAGTCCTGCAATGTCATTTTTACCTGCGGATGCCAACAGCATCACTCAAAGTTGAATCATGGGCTTTTCTTTAGTGGGACACGACATTCCCACACTCCTGAGGATTTTGGGAAAAGCGATTCTTCGCTTCTTTTCCCTCGAGTTCAGGCCCCCAGTGCTTGCAGTACCAACAGGGAGCTATGAGGGTTTTTTGCTTGGGTTATTTGGGCAGCAAGCCAACCCACAGGAAAGGTGCCTGGAGCTCTGGGACCCCGCTCCTCCCACCAGGACATACCATGCAGAAGAGAAACGGGGATTGTATCCCCAGGAAGCATATCGATGCACAATGAAATGAGATACAGAACACTGTGAATAAAAGACAAAACCTAGGCTAATGGAAAGAAAGCATGCAAAACTTATTAATGGGGTTTTCAACCCATTCCTTGGGTTCTCAAGCAATTTATCCCTTGCTATGGGAAAAACACAAGGCAAATGGATTTTCCTGGGTTTAATGTATTTAAACAAAAAAAATAAAAGCACTCCTTAGGAATCTTGCTTTCAGGAAACTATGAACCAAGGAGTGTATGTTAAACAAGCCTGCCTTTGAAAAAGGTACAAGCAGGTTTTGCATTCAGCCTAGTAAATATCTTTTTTGAATATAATCAAAAATATTATTACAGAGCTGAAATAAAACCACAAATTTATCAAATAGCAGCATTTCAAATGCAGACTCAAAACAGATGTAAGAATTTAAAACACACTGGAAGAACATGAATTAAGAATTACTAGATCGGTATACGTGAGCACGTTTGCTGAACCTTTTGCTTTTTAAAATGGAATGTAGGCAGTCAGAAGGTGACAATTCATAAAACCAAAAGCCTGAACATGAGATGTGCTTGACTGACTGTAGTATCTGTATCTAACTTATGTTCTTCAGCAGGGAACATCCTGAATTGTGTAGGGTTTATAAAGAGAATAGATGTTGGAGAAACTGGACGGAGTCAGACCAGGAGAGGGCGAGGATTACCAGGTGCACACCAGACATTTAAGGGATTTATTGCATAATTTGCACAGGTAACTAACAGCGTGGATTAGCACATGTGCTTTTGCCTCACACTTATCAATCCAATAACTATTCAGTTATCTGTGCAGCGTAGCCCAGCTGCCATGACTCTTCTCCCTACCTTAGGAACCTGCAGGAAAAGTGCAGATGCCTGGATCAGCCCTGAGACACTCAGCAGCAAGCTTCCCAAAAATGAAACAGTCACTTTTCATCACATTCCTAGGACAAGCTGAATAAACCATGTCAACTCGCAAGTCTTACTTCAGGGAAACCCGCCTTCCCGTTGAGAGAACACAAATGATCAGGCCAAAGTTTACACACGCTTCTGTAAACACTGGTGACATTTGTCTTTGAACAGAAAGTGTCTCACAAGCTTACATTCAGCTATTATATAGCACGGGTTCGGGCATTAGAAATCCCTACCTGCATCTCCAAAGGGATATAAACTTGCCAAAATCTAAAGCTGACAATCTGCCTTAAAAGCTGAGCGGCAAGCTCTGGGGGATGAGGCACATGAAGAAAGCAGCAGGCATACTTTAATGCCTAAATACGTTATGAACAGGCCGGAGTGCCATGCAGCAAGCAGCTCCACCAAACCCAGGTGTTTTGAGCAAGCAGTGCACGTACCAAGAGCAAAGAAGCACAGCAGGGGCCTGCAGGAGGTGACCATCCTGAATGGGAGCAAGAAGAGAGGACTGGGCCATGATCAACTGCTGCGTCACGTGCACACAGAGATGGACAGAATGATCAGCACTGCGAAGTTTGAAGCAATCTTATTATTCATAAGCTCTTGTAAGTTCTTACCACAGGAAAAATATTTTCCTTGGAATAGTGAGCACAGATACAACACACTGGCATTGTTTTCTCACACTGAGTAGTCACCTGATGGAGGTAGGTGTAAATAGATATGATTCCACGTTTGAAGGGAGAAAAACCTGCTAATTAAACTGACCCCAAAAGAAAAAGGAGGACATGCAGGTGACTACAAGCCCTACAGCTTCCAAGGCACAGACAGGGACTGCTGGAAACATCCACATGCAGAACTATCCAAAGTATTGAGAAGAAAACCCATCTCTGATTAATGTCAATGGCCACTGAACTAAGTTCCTTCAATGCTCAGAGCTACCTGAATCTCCACTGAAATGCTGGCATTTATACATGCAACCCTCTTCCTACCTGATGAGAAACACTAACTTCTGCTTGCATCTCCCTCTGGCATTTACAGAGGCATTATCCTTTGTGTTTACGTGGAACTTCCTTAATTTTCTGGATCAAGCTAACCTCTAACACTTTTATGAGCTCCTCACAAATCTCTTTGAGCAGGGATCTGACATGGGAAATGCAGAACAAGCCCTGAAAGCAATGGGATGAGTCAATGCTGAGCCCTTTCCCAGCCATTTATGCTGACTGCAACGAGCCTTTTAGCAACCAAAGGGATGCCAAGCCAGGGGAGAAGGCGGTACCCAGCAGCTTGGCTAGCTAGGACATTGCTAGTGAGTGAAACAGAGAAGAAATGAGTCTGACAAATAACACCACATATAGGGCTATATCCATTATTTCATACGTACTAAACATAGCAATTAAATTCAATTAAGTATTTCACAAAGACAGGTCGTGCACTATATATGTTACTATTGCAAGGGCAGAGCTATGTACAGGCTTTTTTGACCAGCTGATGGTAACATTTACCCTCTCTAGATAAGACATACGTAAGATACTCAGAAGCGTGCTCAGAAGTCAAGAATCCTGCGATATTGATGAGATTGTTCTTGCTCTGAAGTTTCTGTCAGGATAGAAGCAAAGTAAATGCAAAAGAACAGATGTTTAAGTAGCAGACAGACCCAGAAATGCATCACTGGGGTATGGTCATTAATGGCTTTAAAATAATACGAAAATTACATTAAAGATGGCTTGGAGAAATGGGCCCCTGATGCCTTCCCTACAGGTAACACCTGTGGTATCAGCTAAAACTGCTCACCAGGTTTTGCTTCATCAGGTAGGGGTGCATCTGCAATTGAAGTAAAGGACCTTCTGATTTTTACCTTTGGATTTCTATTGAAGTCAGTACAGCATTTTGAGATACGCTGGCCTGAGCGACCAGAAACCAATCCAGAGAAATCCTGAAGTGTTAATTAGATCCCACCTGACCTCAATCAAATCTGACAGTCAAACGAGACGTTGAAAGCAGTATGAAGTTCAGGATAAAGGAAATTGCACAGAGTTCTGTGCACGTTTACCTTGCTCTATCTTGCCAACCCCTTGTACCTTTTTCCTACGTACATCAAAATGGACAGAAGTGAAACGTCTTTATGCCTCTTTCACGTGCAAAACTAAACATCAAGTAGTGAATACAATGAAAATTTTAGGATGCTAGCCCTCAGAGCATGGTATAATATGTATAAAGAGTAGTAAATCTGCACACTTCTCTCAAACATATGAATAATTATATATTAATATATAGAGAGAAAACTACTGTCTTTCAGTGTGCAGTTTATTATATGAAAAGAGAGGATTTGCAGCAACTCAAATGGGAATGTTCTTACAGAGCTACCACAGCAAATGCTGCACTGAAGCAAAGCAGTCTCACTGAATCAGAAGAAAAATAACATGAATGAACAACAAATTAAAACCAGAAATACTGTCAAGCGTAACGTCCGCCATAAAAACCGTCAGATGACAGAAACCAGAAAGCAGCAGCATCCCTAACACAGAGCTCCTCGGAAGGGTGATGAAAAGAAGAATTTTTAAGTTGAATACGCTGCAAAAATTCTCAGTAGGCAAATCTTATGAATGAAGATCTCCATCTGGAAGCAGATCATTCTGCACAAACATGTCACCCAGTTGCCATGGAAATGTGACAAAGAGAAACAGCACTCATTAATAACAATTTCAGTGATAAACGAGCGGATCAACTTATAATATTGAACCAATTACTAGAGGGGGAAGGAGGGGAAAAACCTCAAAAAAATCCTTTTGGCTGTTCCTATGAGAAACATTTCCCTGGCACTTCCAGACATCGCTGCAAGTGCCATTACCACAGCAACATGGGCTGTGAGGCTATTTCTGGCTCCGTTTAAAATAAATAAATAAGCACCACAGAAACACCAAACCCAAGCACAAGGCATATACTTAGACCTGAGACTTCTGGAGAAACCTTTTGTTGATCAGAAGTTCCTCAGATCCACCAGTGCCCGGGCAATCCATCATCCTGCTGATGGTGCTGCTTGCGCTAACACAGACTAAATGGAAAAAATCACTTTGGAAGTGTGCCAACCTAGTTTGCTCAAAGGTCTCTATGAAAACGTTCACCCAGGTTTCCAAAATGAAGTTACTTGTACCTGAACCCAACGTGCAACCAGCCACTGCTGGAGGCTGAGGGCCCCCACACATGCTGGAAGGAGCTGGCCCTGAAGGAAGGCAGGACAGGGGCTGCTCTGTGTGAGCTTTCTTGGAGCAGTTCCTTCTACAGCCCCGTACGATATCTAGCACTTCAGAGAACACCAGCTCCCTCAAGGGCGATGCCTGCTTGAAACTGAACTGGAAAGTTTCAGCAAATTCCCTTCTACTTCACCAGACTACCCCTTTCCAGGCCCAACTCATGACAGCTTTCAACACTGTTCTTCCTGCGCTGACGAGTTAGACAGAAGCACGGTTCCATTAACTTGAGCAGACTTTATCTTGATTTTTTGCTTCTGTAAAAACACAAAAAAAACTCACATACCTCATCCTTCATTATAGCACAGCCACTAGCTTCCAGTGATGCAAAGTGCTTGCAGCTCTTGCTCCTTTTTGGCATCCCTGTCCTCTAACACATAACGGCGCGGGCTGACTTCTGCCTGGGGGAGGATGCAGCGTTCTGCCAGCTGCGATGCTGGTGCTGAGCGAGTGCCTCAGCGTATGCACCTTGGGTTTTCCAATTGCTTTTAGCCCCTGATCTAACAGGGACAGCTGATTATGAAGTTATAATTTAGCTCCCTTGTTTCCATTGGGCCAATTTTCAAATCCAATACGCAGCTTGCAAAGAGATCAAGTGCTGTATGCAGACCATGGGAACGCAACTCATCACTTGGTTTCTTCGTGACCAAAAAGCTCCTCCAGTTATTCTACACTTGGACTAGCATGCAGTCCAAGTACTATAAACACCAGTAGGGTTATGCAGCACTTTCTATCACATTATGCATAAAGCATCGTGTTAAGCAATTTTCCACCACGGAAAGGTGCCCTGGCCTGCTGCAGTGCCTTATGTCTGCTAGGTCTCTGACAGAGATATGGCAGAGAAGAATTCAGCAGGGAAAGTAATTTTTAAGTTAATTGTGGCTTGGGGAGAATCAGACATCTTAACATCTCCTTGATCCCATGGAGGAAAGAAAGGCTCTGCTGTGCTCTGGTTCACTCACGCTCACAGATAAAAGGGCAGGGATGCTCCTGAGGAGTTCCAGCAGAGACACAACCAACGTCCAGCGGCCAGATTTCTGCATCTTTTCAACAATTTGTAGGATAAATTCATTCTAGGAAGTTAAATTGCACAAATGGCCAACAGCACGCCTTGTCCAGTTACCAAACAAGCTATCCCCAGATCTTTTAAAGACCCATTTGTGTTTCAGACCCGAGGAAACTCTATACATAAGTTGGTATTGGAAGAACAGTCACAAGACAGTATAAAGACTGTTGTGCACTTTGCATAACTAAGCAACCAAATGACAGTTTAGATGCTGTGCATGCATAAATCTCTTTCAGCTATGCAGTTTTTCTATAGTTTAAATGTACAACTCAAACACATATATAAATGTTTTCATGTAATCCATTTGTAACTTTGAGCTAGATGCAAGCTTGTTCTAAGGAAGAGATTATAACCATGGTGCTCTGCAGGAAGGATACTCAGTAAATGTAATTATCTAGCCCACTAAAAAGATCAAATTGAGAAATGAAACAGGAGAGGAAACAAGCAGCAGAAAGATATTAGAGGAACAGACGGCAGGAAAGCAAAGGATTGCTGCCTTGAGAAATACTGCTATTTAGGTGAAATCATCAGGCAGGTTTTTGGGTACAGGCTGCTACTTTCTGTTAGGGCATCCCCAGACCACAGCGCTGGAGTAGCACAGGAATGACCCAGGGAAGGTCTTGGGGCATTATCCCACAGGAGCTGAAAACTCAGCAGTCCACCTCCAATCATTCCTTACATGTAAACCCCATAAGCGTATTTGGAGGCTGGCAAGACCAAGCAAATGGTGTGACCCTGCCCTAAGGAAAACACTCAGCACCACTCAAACTGCAGAAGATTATGGAGCAGAGAAAGGGAGAGAAAAAAAAAGAGAAGATGAGCAGCCAAGGAGCTAACCTTGGAATGTAACAAACCACAACACAAGAAGGGCTAAAACCCTCCCTACCCCATTTTGAACCACAGCCCAGATGCACAGAGCACAAAGAAACCCCCAAGTTTGTGAACAGATTTTCCAATGCACCCTTCTACTCCAGCAGCTTTCAAAGCCCTTTGTGAGCACTGAGCAAAACCTTACCAAAATCCTGACAGGTTGGCACTGCCTTCCTTCTACAGGTGAGAACCACAGCCCTGGTGATTAAACAACTCAGAGGTTGCAGCAGTTCAGAAACAGGGAAACACGGCTGGGTAACATCTGTACGCCTTACACAAGGAAGCTTCCCAGGGAGCAGCAATCCAATTACAAGACACAAGCCTTGCACACTTGTAGCCCTGGTCCTTACAGCCCTTCCAGTGCCTCAGCTGCTGCAGAAACCAACTTATGAAATACAGCATGGGTTTCCAGATGCAAGAGATCTAAAAGTTAATTGAGTTACTTTACTTGCAGGTCATCCGAAGAGCTAAAAATTAACCCGCAGCAAAGATTAATATTTTATCTTGGCTACGATGTTCGGAGTTAATTTCCTGTCTCTGAAAGGTGCCCACTTCCACCAGCAGCATCCACATTGTGAGGACCAGCCGTGTGGCACCAAAGCCACAGGGTACAGCATCCAACAGGTGGTGACAACGAAGGGGACACCCTAGGGAACATAACCAGGCAAGACTGGGATAACATCATAGAAGAAAATACCGTTAAGGGCAGAAAAGATCTCAAGAATCACCAGGTCCTACTGTTAAACCTAGCACTGCCACGCCTACCGCGTGTCCCTGAAATGCAGGCAACGTCAACGAATACAAATAGCAGTGCAATGTAGGAGACTTCCACCAACAAAAAAAAACAACCCACCACCTCCTGAATAGCACCCAATCGATCCTCGAGCCATAAATCCTTAAATCCTGAAGCAAAGCTGACCCCACGCTCGCTCCCAGCAGCGCAGGAGATGGGTGTCCCGCAGGCAGCCCCTCGTGGTGCTCCTACTGCAAGAGCAGGAGGGAAATACATAATGTAAAAGCCATTAAACTCAACCCTTGTGCCAGAGCCCTTCCTCATACAAACACGAACCAAAGGTTCCCAGCAGGGCATGCTTGCAGCCACCCAGCAGAAGCCAGGTTGGTTTTATACACCAGCTGCTCACCAGGCAGCCATGTGAACATTTCCTGAGCCTTTTGGTGCAAGTTCACTACTGAGAGGCCTCGGACCAGGACACTACGCTGGGTTACGTGACTTATTTAAAATACCCAGGATGGTTCAATGCTTTGGAGAAGCATGCAGGGCAAAAATGCCTCCTCCTTCAGCACACAGATGCTGCCCAAGCACATAAGGCAACTCAAGATTTCGACAGCTTTTAAGAAACCAGTTTCACAGCAATTAACCTGTAAATGTCTCTTGGGCTGTGTATGCTAGACTACACAAATATTTATTTAGTATCCTCATTTATTTACTAGTCATTTCTGTTAGTAGATACTCCTACAATAGAATTAGGGTTTAAATTGCACACATGTTCCTGCAGCTTCACCAAGGCTGAGGCTTACATGGTGAACTGGAGAACTCTCCCTCCGACTGGGGTTTTCCTGGCCAAGGTTCAGTCTCTGGGTTTTCTTTTCTTCGTGGCCAAGAATTGCAACACTCGGAAAATGACTGCTAGGAGGCTGCTAGAACTGAAAGCACAGGGCCATTTTTACCACGATTTTTACTCCTTTCTACTTACAGGTAGGTAATGAATACTGAGGATTTTTAACCTTTCAAAGAAAAAGTAAAAAACCCAATATGTCTGTAATACAAAATGACTTCCTTCTGCACCAGGGCTGCCAGAAAATACATCCCAGCTTCTTCCTAGGGAATACCAAAGGTAGATGTACGTCCCTATTTATAGTACACTAATGCAATTGTGAAATGCATACAGCGTACACTCTGTGCGCATTAAACTTTGGCTTTCATGGAGCTAAACAGCTTGTGGGATGGGTCATTTCCAAGAATAATGCTGCATTAACTCCGTCCACGTATCAGCTGCTTGCAGAGACTCAGGGTGCTCCTGGGGCTCCTCATCCACCGCTGTATCTCTTTCGTGCGCTGTGACACCAGTGTGCAGATTGCAAGAGGTGGAAGCTTGTGTTAAGAAGTTGGGAAGTTCAACCTGTCTGTGATTTGTCCCTCCCCTCCAAATGGCTCACTGGTGGATGGGAGCAGCTTCCAATGCTCTGTGTGTTCCTCTCCTTGCTTTCTACTTTGCCTTGAAAGCTTGTACAGCTGCCGTGGTATGAAAGAGGTGCACTTGCTTTGTGAAATATGAAGACAGATGAGGTGCGGCATGGCTTCATCCAGTCAGGCAATTGCCAGTCCTGATCAAATCCAGGGCTCCACCCAAGCTGAAGCTGTTAACCACCATGCGTGCAGCCCTGCAGGTGGGGACAGACTCCTTAACTCTTCCCCAAGGGGAACTGCTCCACTATCACTAACCTTGGGTTGCCCAGGGCCTGCTGCATCTGACTGAGGAACGCCTTTAACTACTGCTGGAGACTTCAACAAAGTGATTTACAACATTCCAACAGAGTACAACCAAGCAATCTTCCAACAGCCAGGCTTTTAAAGAGCCGCTCTGCTGCCACTTCTGAGACAGTTCTCATTGCTTCTCTCTGTACATCTTACTGCAGTGGGATGAAACGCTTGTATTGCTTCTAACCATGAAGCACACCCAAAGCCTTCCAAAGCTTCTTCCTCATGTTGCAACAGCAGTGCCTATTATTACAAAAGAGCTGTGAAGATGAGCCTGCTCCATGCACAAACAAGTGAAAACAACAAGTTGGAATTCACAGGGCAAATGCTTTCTTTGCACACACACTTACCACTAATAATTCTCTAGAAAAGATCTGATGGCACAGTATGGTTTTGTTTTGATTTTTTTTTTTTTAATAAAGAAAAACCACCTCGTCGCTTCCTCATGGGAATAAAATAGTGAATTATTGACTTGCTAAGGGTGTTGTCCTAGTTACACAAATACACCACGAAGCCAGGTAACCAATATGATGTTATTCTGTTTCCCACAGAAAGATTGTTTTGTTTTATTTTTCTCTCGCACTTCCTGAAACAGTTATGTTGAACACTGGCCCGTGTTTACCTAGATAAGAAAGCAGACTGTCACCCAATCAGGTTAGAACAGCATGGAACAAAGTTGTTGGTTAAATAATAAATATAATTTCATTTCAAAAGACACTGTATCTTACCACAAACTTGAGATCTCTTCTCCCACCACAATTCCTCTAAAGTGAATTCAAAAATGAAGAAAAGCAGCATCCAGTATAATTATGGAAGATGCTCACGCACCCAGATGTAGTTCAGCTCCACGCAGCAGTGCACTCACCTGCCTCTCTCAGTCTTTCAAGCCTCCAAGCAAGATCTACATTACAACACGAGCTGCTCCAATCAGGAGCAATGTGAAAGCTACCCCTCTTGGAGCTCAGCTGAATGTAAGCAATGAAAACCTCCTCCTTTCAAAGCCAGGGTGACAAAGTTCTGCACCTCTGCCCCCAAGAGACCAGGTTTCCAGAGCGTGTGCCTACATGCCACTCACCCCCAGGCAGTTCAGAATCATGTACCGCATGTGACAAGTGCCTACGTGGTAGCACATACATTTGTTCATGTTTGAAAATGTCTCTAAAAGTTATTGTCTCAAAATATCTACTATGGTATTAGGACGTGGCGTGGTGCTGGCCCCAATGTGTAATCACCAGGCGTTCCTAAAACAAGGAAGGTCTGACGTTGCAGAAGCGTGTCAGGACAGACAAACAAACTGGAGCAATTAATAGCTGAGCGCTAATCAGCTGATGAAGAAGGTCGATAAAATAAAAGCTGCCAGGCAGACAGAGCTCTGGGCTTGCAAGAAGCCCAGTGCAGTAAGACCTCCTGGTCACAGCATGCGCTCGTAGCTCAAATTACACAGGTTTTGTTCCTTAGGCTGCTTCTTTCTAGACAGTTTCAGTTCAGTAAGGATGACCACAATGAAAGACATCTGGGCCAGAAAAAAGAAATTCTCAACTTCAGCACTTCTTTCTGACAGCTGAGGGAAGAAGAGAGCTAACATTCACGGAAAACACTTCTGACATATTTTCCCCACTTCAAACCTTATTCTAAAAGCTGCCCAACTTCAGAGCTTCAAACGTGCAGAAGACTATGTGCAGAAGAGAGCTAGATGGAGGAAGGCAGGCTCGGGAAGCTGACCTCTCACTAATTAAGGACATCTGAGCGGTCTGCTGGGCTTGCAGGTATTTTGAAGTACCCTGAGCAACAACTTGAGCCTCAAGTTTTGAGTAGGATGATGCTTCTTGGCCTGTCAATCGAGGAGAAAGCCTCCAAAATAAACTCATCTCTACAGCAGTTTGGGCACAATATTTTTGAGGGAGATGATGCATATTTTGGAAAGGTAAGTTTTAATCTCTGGTTTCCCTTCCTTTTCTCTTCCTGGATACAGTGGGCATGTTTTAAATAACTTATTTTTCAAATAACTAGTTTTAAATAATAATAATAGTTTTAAATAACTTATTTTTTTTTACCATCTTTCAGCACTTAGTTCAAGTGCACATGACAAAATTAAATACAAGTCTAAGCTCTGCAGTATGGGCAGAGATATATACATGGATGAGACAGGGCGGGCACGAGGATGGAGACAGACAAAGCAGCAGCTAGCAGGAGTGGGACAAAGCCATAAAATACATGGGTGGAAAGAGAAAGTTGTGATGAGTTTTAAAACCTTTGGGTCTTTGGGTTCAGTCCAGCTAGGGCAGCTACCGAGCAGCACGTTTGTCTTGGGGTTAAGCTGAACTCTTCCATGTGGTGAGAGAAGGGAGTTCTCCCTGCTAGGCTGCTTGCTGCTCTCCTGACACTGCGCATCCACTGCCACCAGACAGGACAGGGCACACCTGCCATAGCTAAAAAACACTGACTTTCCTGCTTGAATTCTACACAATGACATTTTCGAAAGGGGTGGGAAGGGGCATCCACACAGAAGGAAACTGTTGAAGAAAAAAGAAGCGAGGAAGGGCAGAGCAGACAGGCAGCAGGCCGGTCTGCGAGCCATCTGACATCAGTTCTTGTGGCTCATTGCCACCCATCTCTAACACAAGGGTGGGACAGCAGTACAAATCAGGAGAATTGTGAAGGTAACTACACAAGAGCTTGTGAAGCAACTGGATATTATGTTCGTTGTTTTTCAATCTCATTATCATACCTCAAGGCTGAAGATTTCCTTTTCTTGCCATGTCCTCACTGTTATGAGACAAATTCGTTTAAACACTATCATGTTTCTCGTTCAGCTTTCCTTAGATTGGTTTAGCAAACGGAGCTGCTGTTAATAATAGAAACCCTATCTGGCAATTGCAGCACTGATATTACCAACCTGCCAAGAGATTCTTACCCGCCATGCCTAACTCTCGCTTTTGCAAAGCACCTGAGAGCTCCGCATGAACATCTGGATTGGACTCTCAGATTAATGAACAGATTCTAAATAGCTTTTTTCTTCTTCCAAAACAAATCGTATTACCAGTTATTTTCTCACACAAAAATTACATCGGTAACCTCCTCCCCAAATGAACATCCCATGATTTTTTAAAAAGGAGTAAATACAATTAATCTACAAGGGATGTTACATTATTAAAGCAGATCCTGAAGTCAACAGTGCCCAAGGCTCTATCGTGGCATTTTGTTCTTCATTGGTATTTACGTTATTACAGATCTTATGTATCGCCCTGGAAATCAGCTTTGAAGTGAAACGGTGAATAAATGAAGATTTATTATTCCTATCCTTATTAGAGGGATTTTAAAGTCATTAGAGACCAACAAGGCATAATAATCATATTATATTCAATCTTCTCTAGAACATCTCCTTTGATAGGCCTGCTAACTCAAGTATTTAAATATACATTATAGCAAATTGCAGGGTGCCTTCTTCAGTTTGGGATAAGACAAAAAGTTTAACGTTTTGTTTACAGTTCACCAGAATTTGTTCTTGGAGAATTCGTGGGTTTCCTGGTGGGTCTCCTAGTTTTAAACACGAGGGATTCAAACTTATGGTGAACACCTGGCTCAACGCGTCTGCTCAACTGGAAAAAGAGCATTGAAAGCCAGGGAGGAAACAAGACACTGGAGCATGATCATAACCTGCAGCGACATTTACAAGTCCAAAAACAATCCCCAGAGAAGTGCTGATCCCTCCAACAGTCCTTAGACTTGGCTACAGCCAACCACCAGCACCGAAAGAAGGAACAAGCTTTTGGAGGCTCTGATGAAGAGCATGAGCTGCAAACTGCACTGCACCACTGAACACTTTGGTGGCATCTATGTTCAAGTAACGCTCACTGGTGAGGGAAAAAATAGCCAGACACTCCATGCCTGCAAATTCTCCTCTCCTTCTACAGAAGAAATCAAGAAAGCTTTGGAAATCGTAAGTGGTTTTCTAGACAGGCTACCTGCTGAGGGCTTGGAGGGAAGGCTACAGAACAAATACATGGCTCACTGCAAACTGAGTGGCAACAAAGAGTAAGCGTAAAGCTGCACTGACTGGCACCAGTAACTCCTACGTGGCTTCTCTACCTGCTTCTGCCCCAAAAGGAAGAGAAACAAGTACTGAAGGACTGGGAATGCATTCAGAGCAAAGGAAGCCAAAACTGGCAATGAGATGATGATGCTCTCCTGGCAACTTCTACAGCGTGAAGAGAGAATTGCTATCCAAGGCATAGAGGGCAAAGAGCTGCACAGGAGTTACTTGTGTCCTTTCCACCCCTCCTTTCCCATAAAGTCCTGTACCATGAGTTAGAGCTTACCCAAAAAGAGAAGCTTGGAGACATCAGCACTTACACAGTTCTGAAACCACCTCAGCATCTTCTTCGCTTCAGGCAACAAAGGATGCTTCCTGTCTCCACTACATGTATAGTGGTCCTCTTTCACAGCAAGAATGCATCTGTAACTACAACCAGACAGGTCTTCTCTCCTTCCCCCCAGCAACCACCCTCATTTTAGCTACAGCTCTCTTCCATCAGTTACAAGCTGGAATCTACTAACCCCAGGCTATGACTAAACCCATCTTTCTCTGCCCTCTGGAACTTCCATCATTATTCAACCTTGACAGCCAAGATGGCACAGGGCAGCCATATGCTCTGCATCACCGCAGGCTGGCACCAACAGTTCTTACTGCCCAAATGGAAAACAACTGCAACAGCAGTGGCCATGATGAGCATCTTGTTCGCTCCTCAGCAGGTCCGCCAGCAAACTGGGGAGCTGCAGGTACAGAGGCGAAGCAAAGTGGGAAAGCTCTTGAGAACCAGAAGAAACAGTTCACAGAAAATCACACGAACGTCTGCCTTGTCAGTGCACTTATTTGTGGACAAGGATAGTACGTGTGAAAGGTAAAGGTTTTTCAGCTTTGTGGCTCATGCTTTCAACCGTGCATTACAAAAATCCTTAAGTGGAAAAAAAAACAAAAAACAGCGGCCTAAGACAAAGGTAAGAGCAAAACTGCCCAGAAGCAAATAAAGTATTTTCATCTCGCTCCTCATCCAAAATGACCTATTTAATGCAAAAGCAGGATGGAAAGTACAGTCCTTACTACTGCCTCTAAGTTCCACAAATGATGCTCAACGAAGAAAGAGGAGTTTCATTCTCAAGCAGTGAGGGGCAAAATACCAAAAGCCATGTCTTGCAGATTAGGGCAGGCAACATCTGCACTGAGCTATTTGCTTTAAATCCTGTCATTGCTGCTCCAAGTGCTCCAGTTTCATCTAGAGTTACATTGCCTCCATCTGATGCAGCCCTCACTACCAGGAGCACAAAGCTCACACTGGGTACTTCTGCATAGATGCTCCAGGACAGATTAATCCCCAACTGTGAACACTGCAAATAACACACATACTAATTTTTTAGGACCTTATAAACACTGTATCAAGCCCACTTACTATTTCTTTTACTTTGCCACCTCCTACAATGAAACTACTCTTCTAACCAAATGCATCTTCTTAATTCCCTCTTTATTACCTTCCTTCTCCACATGAACTATCCAACTTCTCTGCTGCTCCCCTTGGTCCTGCCTAGTCATTCTGCAGCTAAGCTTCAATTTGCCCAGGCTGCAGAGATGCTCTGCTCCGGGCACAAGGCAGATGAGACACTTCTGTCCCCTCCCAGCAACAAGAAAGGAAACGTTTAGCAGCTCCTGGCACCTGGCATTGCACGGGGAAACACAAGACGGAAGTGTTGCAGGGTGCTCTAACCTTGGTAGACTCTCTGGATCCTTCTGTATCTCTGGGAACTTGTTCTGCTAAGATGCATCAGCCTAGCTGTGATTATCTGTTCAAATCTAGCAAACTACGCTCTCTCCTTGCAGGGAGTTGATTATGAGAGCCCTCTGACACGGCACTGAGCGACTTCCTCCTTGATGGCTTAAGGAATAATTGCAGATACGTTACGAGGAATGAATTTAGCACTAAAACACAAAAGTATAACAGAAAATGAAGTAGGCAGAATACTCTGAGCTTTCAGGCCTCCCTCACCAAACAATGTGATTAGCCACTACCATTTCCTGCACAGAAGGCAGTTAGAAAGAGCATTGTCTCCTGTGGAAGAGCTCTAGGCATCAGCAACCCCAGAAGATTGTTAAGAAGGATGACAAATATCACTTCAAGGTGTAACTTTCTTGCATCACTCTTTATATTAGAAATCCTTTTTAGGAGGAACTATGCAGGATGCCACACACACGAAGAACATGGCTTCCTGCTGCTCAGCATCTCAGCATGCTGTACATCATTCACAGGTCCAAGAAGGGCAGGAGCAAAGTCAGGCACCTCCAGCTCACCTTTCTCGTGCACCCAGCTCCTCACCTGGAGGCTGGCCCCAAGAAACAAGGCAGGAACACAGCTTCTGTGCCTATTCTGGTTGCCAATCAACAAGTAATTTAAGTCACACTGGTACATGAACTCTTTGCTATAAAAGGATCGGCCACTGAACTGGATTTTTAACTATCGCAAATTGCACACCTAAACTAAAACGTGCAAGAAAACAGGTAAGTGCAGGTTGTATTTCTGGTACTGATAGGCTTCTGTAGAACAGGGAAGGATTAAAAATCCTCAAATGGATCCCAGAACAGCTCAAGGATGATGCTGAAATGAGTCCAGCTCTGTAAAGTGGCAATCCTTCAGAACCCCTTCAGTCTCCTTGATCTTCTGCCTCCAGATGTTACTTCAGGTTTCCTGCCATTACAATCTTTGGCTTGCAGCATGCAGTTTAAAAATAATAATAATAAAGCTGAGACACACATGTTGCCCAAACTGCTCCCTCGCTAAGCATCAGGTAAAATATCAACTCAGATTCCGTTCAGAAACTAACAGGGGATTTTGCTCATGCCAGCACCCAAAGCCTGTTTTAAATAAAAATAACATACTGAACCCACAGTTCCCAGACTGGCACCTCTCAGGCTAGAATGAAGGGGCATGCATGGGAAAATGGCCTGAAGTTTAGCCCTGACGCTTCCTGAACAACTTGTTTCCCTTCAGATGATGACCCCAGGTGTACTTACTTTGGGATCCACTGCTGGGAGCAAGCCAGCCCCCAGAAACGTTGAAAAAGTAAACTATCACTGCTTTCAAAATGACCAAGAGATATTTTTTGCTGCTGGATGTGTCATTTCCACTTCTACACAAGCAACTGCCATAAAAGCCATCAGAGAAGAGAAGTTTGGCATACTCAGTAGCAATGCACCTATTTTAAGAACAGTACCAAGCTACTGTATTCGCAGCAAGGACTTCTCAGATAAATATCTGGGCAGACTGAGAACTCTCACTTCTGAATAAACTTCCAGATAGTTCACAACATTTGAAAAACTAAATTGTTAGATGGTTCTCTAAAAAAAACACTTAGCCTACAGTCACCTGAAGAAAACATCCTGCAGCTGACTATACATGCCATCTGAAATCACTTTGCCTTTCCCAGTGCAGAGATGTCTGTGATAAGGCCCTGGTTACAGACCCCTCTACCCCTCCTGCCACACTGGGAAGTTCCCAGTACCACTGACTCCTTCCCAGAGGATATTTCTAGTCTCACTGTACCCTCAAATCCTGATTGCTTCAGGATTTCAGGATTAGTGCATTACTGCTTTACAGGACAAAACTACTGAGGAATTGTCTTCCTTACAAAATGGTTTAATTTTTGCTTGTTTTTTAGTAAATGAGTCAAGTGTTTTGGCACCTAATGGCAAATACATGCACAGATACCTACGAAAATATGCACGAAAAGAGTTGGTTCTCTTTGAACTATCCTAGGATGCGGGGAGTTGAAGGCAGTGCAGTAGTGAACATCAGTCAGAAGGTCAATCTGCCACTAAGGATTTCACCCAACCTCTATTTCAGCTATCCTAGCACTACCCTTTGGAGAGGCCAACTGCACTATCACCGTGACTTATCCTGACAACATCCTTTACATTTTGTGAAAGGTTAAAACTCCCAAAAAGACCTTCCAGACCATTGGTGACGTTGGAGAAAGCTGCAATCCCACACCACTTACCACCAAACACATCGCCGTTCTGATAGTTTTTCCCCTTCTGAGTTTCCTCTTCGTTTTGAACAGTAGAAACATGCTTGGCTGACGCACAGCCCATAGCTTCATTCAGACAGCTCCAGCCGGACTGAACCACAAATCATGACTAGGGACGCATGCTCATTGCTTTAAAAATAATCCACCTTCTTGCACGGTTGCCAAGAGCCTGTTACCTACAAGACAGCATAAGAGAGAAAAATATTTAACAAAAGCTAACCTCTAAAGGCAGTGCTTTAAGAAAGCAAAATAACAGGGTTTCAAGAGCACAAGAGCACAGACCGTCTCCATTGTCTTATGTTAAGTCTATTCAATAAATGCCTGTCAGTGCAATAGAGTCGATCCCACCTTGCAACAGGAGTGCAGCAGTTGACCACAAAGCCCCTTCTGGCCCTAAGCTTTAATCTGTGGCTTGAAGCAAGCAAGGCACACAGACATGTTTCCCACTCACCCAGCTATTAACCCGGACTGCTTCTTTTATTTTGGAAAAAAGATAAGAAACCGGCAATATATGCTTCTCCTGTTCCTTTTAACCATCTACCCATCAAGCCAGATTTCTTAAAAAGTGTTTTGGTGATTAAGAGCTGCTAATTGCAAGTGTTCCGAGAAAATAACCCCCTAAATCAATTAAAGATCTTATGTTAATAGATGTGAGAGAAGAGAGCCAGCTGCATAATCTTTTTCTTACATGTTCATTACTCTACAGAATCGGTAAAACCTCCACTGCTCAAAATGGCAGCGATCCCCATTTGAAGACAGGATAACACTCCCCAAAGAATCCAGATGTCACACGAAACAAAAGGGGAAGGAAAAGCCAGTTTACAGCTGCAGTACCTTATGTCCAGAACATCAAATACTTAAAATGCCGTGCGATGACTCAATGGCTCCACTTCAACAAAGACCCCTCCAAAGTTTGACTGCATCTCCACGCACAGTTTTCTTCCTTTATGGCCAGTACAATCCCCCACGTTCCTCCTCCTTTTTCGTTTCCTCCAAGCTATGCACAGTTTAGCACAAATTTCTCACGACCCCGTCCCTCTCTTCCTCCATCATTCACCCCAACAGCACAGCATCTAACAGCACCGAGCAGGCACACGACATACGGAGCAGGCATGGAATTACACCACCACACATCCTAACTGCTGCGATACTCGTTTTGTTCAGTCTCTCTTAGTTGCTCCCACATTCTTGCAGTGCAGCAGGAGTGCCGCTGGGCAGCTGCCTCCACACGTGCCCACCCAGCAGGACGAGCTCGTTGCCTCAGCACCAAGATGGGCACAAGGACCCACAAAGGTTTCCAACACAGCCTTATGTGCCTGCCCTGGGGGTAGGGAGAGGTACATGCAGCTGCAGGAAAGGAAGAACAGCAGACTGGGAAAGGTAACCACTGCTTGGTCTGTAAAAGACATGTGGAACGCTCAGTTTCTTACAGGATGCAAATTTGCTTGAAGGAAACAGCTTCTAACGGATAGGCGAGAAATAACGAGGGGGGAAAAACAATCAAGCTTTCTGCCACGGCCCCCATTTCAGATTTCAGATCAAAACAGCAAACTTGGTGAGCAGAGGCTGAAAACAGTAATTGCTTTCTGATTTCAAATGTCACTAGTTACTTTACCCAAGGGAAAAGGATATGGCCATCTATGGGGACAGAGCACGGGCTGACCAGCAAGGCTCTTAGCCCTAAGAACCCCAGAACACCAAGTCAGACAACCCATGGGATCACTAGCAGTGTGTACAGGGCTGGGGGAAAATGCCTGCTATAAACCCAGCACCCCTACCAGAGACCTCCAGAGCAGGCTCAGCCACCCAAGCCCCACATTCCTCCAGTTTTTCCCTTCATCTCTCAGCACGGAGCACATCAGTTTGTTCTGGACCCAGAAGCACCCCACGCCAGGCACTAACACCCACAGCAGGGAAATGGCTGTGCGGCCATACGACCCTAACACACTTTGTAATGCAGGAGCAGGCTGTTTTGGGGAGGGCATTTTTTTGTGAAGCCTCACAAGCAGCCAGCACGCAGCAAAATACAGAGCACAAAGAAAGCTCCAGAGCTGTGTAGACGTCTCAGACGCATCGGGGATTATTCAGCTCCCAGGCTTTGCCTCTGTAAAAGGGCAGATAAGGGAAAATAATGAAAAAGCAGAGCAGAAAAGGTTTTGCCTTAATCACTGGTCAGTGCCTAGGAGAGCGACGGTCCCATCAAACACAACCAGTTGCTGCTGAAGCGAAAGGGAAGCAACCAGTACTGAATACATCGGGATAAAGCTCTTTGGGGAAGGAAGAAAACCCATCCCCAGCTGCACCTCCTGCAGGATCTCAGCAGCACACACTGGCCTTCCTGAAATGCAGCATGCTGGGAGGCAGGGAACCAACACAACAGTCATCACAACAGCATCTGAAAAAAAATACACATGGCTAGTGCTTGGATAGGCAATCCCTCCTGATGCCAGCACGAGGCTAAGAAAGCCCCTCTGGATGGCTCTCCAAAACACATACCCAGGTGCATCCCTCAGACAAGCAGTAATACAGAGCACGGGGACAGATGACACTGGGACACAGATACCTAACATGTCATGGAATCAAAATATTTTAAAAGAAAAAAGAGAAAATTGGAGGTAGGTGACACCTCGATGCTCTCCAGCCCCTCCTGCCCCGGCAGAGCAGCATCCCTTTGGAGATGCAGTGCTTCCAATGGCACGGAATAACGCAGCCTCCTCCCTCCCTTCTCCTCAAATACGATTTTCCCCTTTGTCTTCACAAGCGTTCTGGGGACACGTCGATTTTCGAAGCCAAAAATAAAAAGCACAAGAAAACCTCCAGCTCATGTTCACCACCCACCATCATTAATTATCAGGATTTGAGAGGCAATTTACAAGCTCCGATCTGCAAAACGCTAGTGAGAAAAACCTCTCAGGCACATCAAAAGTGTCTACACTACCTCCAAATAAAACGTGCAGCTTTGCTATTAACATCTCCAGTGCAGGTCAAGAGAAGATGGCTGTACTCAGTCTCAGATGCCGTACTTGGTACCCCAAGACTCTTCTGAGTGTATTCAAAAAGGGAGCTCCATTATTAGAGCAGATATTGCCATTGGAAACCTTAAGCGATTCCTTTTTTGAAATTTTTTCTTTTGGAGTACGTGTGTGCTGTGCTTTTTCTTTTACCAGTTGTTTCAACACTTGATGAATCCACTCTTCATCCTCTCAGCCCTTATTTCCTGCAGTCACATAAAGGCTGCATCCTCAAGAAAACGCACATTGCCTCCATAGCTGGAAACCAAGCAGTAGGTCTCAAAGGATCTTCAGTGTTTTACAATAAATGAATGTTAATTATCCCATTAGCACAGGTGTATTTGCTTTCCCCTTTAGTGGCCTGAGATAATCTTTCACCTTCTTCAGGTTGCAGATACATCTCTATGATTCCTTCTGCGCTGACCCCATCAGGCTAACATTCCACAAAGCCAGCTGTGAAAAAAGCCAAAGCTACATGGAACAACCACACTGACTTTTCCTCCAACACAGCCTCGTCCAGGCGGAACCCAGGGACCTGACTTACTGCAGGGAATTGCACTGATTTCCTCTAAGAAATAGGTCTGTTTGGCTTTCACGTTGTTTTGTTCTAATAGGAGAAAGCAGTGCTGTCTTCTGAATTTGCATTCCACGAGGGTGGCTGGGGTGAGCACTGGGCAGGCCCTGCTGTGACATCCCTCTTCTCCAGCGACCATCGCCCACCTGTGCCACAAAAGACACCTCTATGATTTTGCATTTTTGAGCCAAAATGAGAGATCTTCTGCCTTTGAAGTGCACCGGGGGCCTAAGGGAGGAAGAAGCGGGAGGAAAAAAAAAAGCAGAAACGTAGAAGCTCTCTTCCTCTTTCTTCACATTATTCAAAGCAGCACTGCTGGTGGATAACAAATAGTGAAAATGAAGCTAAAGGAGCAGGGAAAGGCTAGAGCAAGACGAGGGTGGGAGATGCCCAGGAGCAACGTCCAGCTGGGTGATCTGGCCAGAGGGGTGGATGCAGCAGTCCTCGTGCTGGAAGGGGAAAAGGCTGAGAACGTGCTGCAAAAATCAATAACGCATGAGAGAAAAAGCGCACACGTTTTTCTAGCGTTCTACTTGAGCTGCACTAAAAATACCATCGAGAAGCTTCCCAGACCCAGTTACCCAGCCGGACGGAGGTGGAATTGCCATCTGAAATTACACTTTGCATGTATCCTCTCTCGTGAGGCCGTGCTCAGCAGAAAGAACAGCTTCACATCCACATTTCAAAGGGCACACGCACACTGTGGTCTGACAGCTAGAGAGACTGGGGAGAGAAACCAAAGCAGCTCCAGCTCATCTACCTGGTTTTTCCTAGCAGGGAGGGCCCGGTTTGAATTAATGCTAATAGCCAGCATCAGCAGGTTATTACAGGACAAGCTTTGTTCCACTGAGGCTTATCTCACCACTTTTATCTGCAAAGTTAGCCCTTTTTTTTTTTTTTTTTTTTTCAATCAGCAGTTATCCTCATCCAACGCATGATCCCAAAGCAACAAGTGATTTCCAAACAGAACAGCTCCTGACAGCAACGTGATACTTCCCCACGCAGTCTCCTAAGGACAAACAGTACTTCGAGTCCCAGGGATGAGATTTCATGCACGGCAAAATACAAATGAAAAAGTGAAGGGGAATCGCATCACAGCCTTCTCCTAATTCACATGGGGAGGAGTGAAAGTAACGCCAGCATGGACAGCCCAGCCACCAGCAGCAAGGGATGCAAGTCACAGCACCTAGAGTTTTCGCTCTTTCCACGTTACATTCATTAAATTTCGGTCGTTTCTTTTAAAAACCTCAAACGCCCTAAGAACAGCAACAGGAAGATCACCACTGCTATTACAGGATGCAGTTCAAACGTCATTTTTTTCCTCTGTCTAGGAGCACTAATACACCAAATACTGAAGACAGACGAGACTTTACAAAACCACGGGCTGGAAATATTGCAGGTTTTTTTTTTTTCTCCTTCAACACACAGGATGAATACACAGGAGAAGAGGGTGCTTCTGGGCAGCCAGCAGGACCTTCACACCATGTATTTCACCTGCACTGCTGTTTTCTCCTTCACATCAGCACACTGCTGCAGCTTCTCTCTGCTGTAGTGGGTGGTGTTACTTTCTCAGAATTCCCAAAGAATCAGGACGTTTGCCCACATTTTCCTCTGCAGAAAACAAGCCTTTTCAATTAGAAGTGAGATTACATGAAAATAAGCTGCAAACACCTTAAGTATTTCCCCACTTCTCTGAGAGCAATTGCTGTAGGGGTCACAAGGGCATTACAGAATGGCAATGGATGTATTTCCACAAGTGTTCACATAGGGCAGTTTGCTATCAAACACATTTCACAGCCTATTTCAGTGATGGTTGTTGCTGCAGTATCTCAGTCCATTACACAGCCCTCTTTCAGGTTATGGCCAGGGCTAGATGACTGAACACCTGACAGAAAACAGCTTGAGGGCCCTGACTCAAGGCAACAAGACCCCTTCCATTGACTTCTGATGGCCTGAGGTCACTTTCCAAGACTCGTGTTTCATGCAAGGAAGATTGGTTTGTGATTTACTTCCAAAGAGGTTTCAGAAAGGCACCACTGGTGATTGTGTTCAAGCTAAGCCTGCTGGCACAATGGGAGATAAAGGCAGGACTAGGGAAAACCTAAGCTCAGTTCCTCTCAATATGTGAGCTTCCTGATATCTAAGCACCTCCACCACTTGCTCTAACGGATAAGGCAGCCAAGCACCTCTGAAGTACGAAGAACACCATCACTAAGCTCAGCTCTTCAATTTGATTTTATTTCTGTCTTCATGGCTTAAAACCAAGACACGGCTTACTGAGCAAGATATAGTACAAAGCCCCGAGGTACGGGAGCAGTGACTGGTGCTGCACGGGCAGCATTGGATGGCAAACATTTGTTAATGCTGCAGTGCTCTCAAGCACAGCATCAGAGGAATCTTGCCATTAACCAATAAAGGCAACTTCGATACATGCATGCACCCTTGCTTTAGACAAAATGAAAAAAAAAATAGTTCCCATGGACTGGTGTGTAATTTTTAAGCACATAGATTTCTAACGCAATTGTCTGTAATGGCACCCATTGATCCCAACACCCTTATAGGAAAAAGTCCCCTCAAATCAGTTAACTTCAGGGTGTTTCCCTGGGAAGTCCCTAAGAATGTACAAAATCAAATGGAGGAACCCACGAGTTCAGCTGCATTAATGAGTCTATGGCCACAAATACGGCAGCAATTAATCCATCTCCCCTCCATGCGCAGCATGGGATTAATGCACAGCCTGCCCCATTACAGCCCTCCCAGCACATGGTGCAGGGGTGCCGTGCCTTGCCAGGATTCCCCCAGAGACACTTCCTGTTATGTGACAGAAGAGCAGCTTTGGCCAAATCCAGTCCAGCAGAGGAAGAGGGAGCAGCTGCGCACAGAACCTCTCACCTGGCCCTGGCTCGCTCCCAATGCTCTTCTGCACAGAAAGCTGTGGTGGGAGCTACATCGTGTGCCTCTGAGGTTGAAATGAAAACAGAGCAACTTACCTGGGCATAAGCCAAGGGGCAGAGATGCCGGGGACCTTCTGCTAGCGTGTCAGCAAGGAAGCTTTCGCCATATGCAGCTCTGCTGTTTCTGTGCAATTAATTCTGAATCAATTTGAAGGAGCCCTTTCTTTGCTAACCTAACAACACTTAAACTACAGAGAAAATGCACTGATGCACCCACTGGCAGGTGAAGAAGCACAGCACACACCCGTGTTCCAGCCCATGACACAAGTGAGCAGCAGACTAGCCATGACAACTGAATCTTTTCAGTTCGTATTAACACTGCTATAACTCAGATGATCACAACAGCACACTTGGAGCTGGATCAGCAGTGCAGAAACAGGGTTCTGCAGGTCCCTCCTCCCAGTGATGGTGCTCCTGGATTACAAGGAGCAGTGATGGCAGCAGCATACCCAGCAGAGGGATCTGAAACACAGAAATTGCCTTCTGTTGTCTTTAAATTGCTTGCACCGTGTTCACATTTCTAGCAACTGCCCTCTACTTTGCTCCGATGATGCTTTTCCCCAAAAGGGAGCATGTCCCATTTCTGAATACAGGCAGCTGCCTCCTGCTCAGCATCTCAGGCACCTCTCAGTGCTCCTGTGCTTCAACCCTGATGATGGCTACAGAAAGTTTAAGACTGATGTTTATAATTCGCCCGCGCACACCAGCACAGTGAAACCCCTGCAGCCCTGGGGTGAAGGGCAGCTAGGTCAGGGATGCAGCACCCCTTTGCTTTGGGAGCTGCTCACTGCCGAGCACCAGGTGGATCGTACCATCACCACGTCTGACCTACACAAATCCACTGTCAGAGCACACGTTGCCTGCTCCAGGGCTGGGCGAGAGCTCCAACTCATAACACACATCTTCAGAAGTTACTGCCCCAGCTGCCTGTGCTGTCCCTTCTGTAAGCAGAGCTCAGCCCCAGCAGTGTGAGCGGAACTTCTTGCACTCTGGCTTACCAGAACATCAGGATCGCATCACCCTGTGTGCGCACTCCTCTTTGCAGTGCCACGTTTTGGCCAAATTCACAGCACTTCACAGTTGGTTCAATCTGAAGTTACTAAAAGCAAGAGCTCCAGCTGCTGCTCTGAAATGCACGCAGGCAGGATTTACCACCAGTTTATCCTGAGCTGCTTTGAAACCACTTCTGCAAACACTGCTGCAACCCTGCAGGCCAGTGGATCTTCAGAGAAGCCTCAATGCATCGCAAATGCGACATCAGTGACTCCCCCGAGCACACAGCATCGACTGCATGATTTTTATTTTATTTTAATGAATTAATCAGCGCTATTCAATACTGAAAACGCTCCTGGCTCCCTCCCCATGGCAGACCAAGCACAATGCACCTAAGGAGCAGGGGCAGCAGCCTGGCTGCAGGACCGTGAAGTTTCCAAAGTCAGGGAACTGAATTGCTGGCGTGATTCCCAAGCTGTGAAAGGTGTATAACAGAGCATGAACAAATTAGAGGAAATAATCCTGAAAGCAAACGGCAAATGAAGTGCTCTCCCACGCCCCTGCACGCTCACCCGGACACACAGTTGAGCTCTAGCAGTGATTTTTCTGCCAAACTTGATGTGAATAGGAGGGGAAAAAACCAGCTGAAAACATTAGAGCAGGAGTTGAAGCAAGGAGAAAAAGTCATACAGCGCAAGAAAAGAAATGCATTCTGCTGAACTGCAGGAGCAGAGGAGAAACGTGTAATAAATAACTGAAAAGGTTCCCAGTGCCGTGTATACAATGAGCAGGGACGGAAGCGTACTAGGAAGTTGGGTTTTTGTTAAGAACTGTGCTGCCAGCACAACATCCATCACTACAGGACTGCACCACCAGTGGGTGGCCCATGCCCAAACAGCGCCAGGCAGACACCTGGGAACGCTGCTGCTGCTCTCACTCATGCACAGATGCCGACTGGAAGAAATGCTAAAGCAGCACTGTCCCCCTTAGAAAGTGGATCTACAGACCATCTCCTGAAGAAAGCACACTGTGGAGCACAACAGCTTGAGAGGAATTAGAGGAGTGAGATGGGAGCACAGCCCGCAGCTCCGGGCTCGCTCTGTGGTGGGGATGTGACTGTGTGAGCGTGCACCGCTCGGGCTGGTGCTTCCCATCGCTGCACCAGGCCTCACTCACACCCAGCACAGAGGGTAACGTCTGGAGACACACAGACCTCACCCTCTGCCCCGTGCCGACGCCACAGGGACAGCCTTGCTTCAGGAACAGCTGCCAGTCTTCCAGTCCCCTGCTAGCAGGCCCTGCTCCTCACAGGGCATCCTTTCTTCTTATTTCCCTCCTTACACCCAGCCTGGATTCCCCGCAGGAGCTCACTAAACCGTCCCACCCCCACTTGCCAGGCTCTCCCGGCGCAGGAGGAGCTGCCACGGGCTGGGCTCCATGGCCCTGCGAGCAGCTGTGCCAATGCTGCACCACCTCCAGCCAACAGCTGTACAGCACTAAGCTCCTTGGGCCCCGACTCCCCCCACTCAGCTCTCTGCACATGAAAATAGCAGCTGCTTTGCTGGGAATAAATCCTGCAATATCTTTATAGCCCGTCTCTCTCCCTTTTGGCTTCGAGGGTGAGAAGGATTTCTTTTTAAAATTAGAAAAAGACACAACTTCATGAATCCTCAGAGCAGGCTGGCTATCTTAGGTATGCTTTTATTATGCTAGGGAAGCAATACTGAACCTAAACTCAAACCGCATCAGATTTTTCATTTATGTTCTTATTTTAAAGAAAAGAAGGAATGAGAGGGGGAGAAGTCGAACTACTGCTAATTGTAGTACTTCTGCAAAAGCCAACACTCAGCCTGCAGCCCCCAGCTCCACCAGCCCACCGTGCTCCTTCCCAGCAAGCACGTGAACACGGCCGGCCACAGCTGAGCAGGGAGCTTGGAAGAGGAAGCCAACTGGCTGCCATTGGCAGGAAAGCCATATAACCGAGCCCGGTCTCCTAGAATGGCCTTTAATTTCTGGCAGCTCCTACCCTCAAAGCAAGGTAATCATAAATGCTGGCGTCATTTGCGGTACCTGTAAATTATACAACGCCAGACAACTGATAATCATAGCCTCATGAAAACTCGTTTCAGGAGAGATAAGCACCAAAACACCATAAAGCTTTCAGTCAGCGTTACTGCAGCTTTCCATCACCACACGATGTGCACATTCTGTGCAACTGAACTCGCTGTAGGTGAGCGCTTGCAGTTATTTTATACAGACTATGGAACAGTGCTTACATCTCACTGCAAGTGGCAGCAGGATAGAGACAGCAGAAAAGCATCAATCCCAGAGGCTAGTCACAGGATTCTCCTCTCTTCACCTTGATCATCTTCCATCACGTTTTTTATAATTAGGAAATTACACAGAGGATAGCCACTGTTTTGTCGCATGCAGTGAATCATCCAACGCATGTCAGTGCTCATAAATAAACTCTACTTCATCGAGATGAAATTCAGACCTTTGAAACTCAGAAGACTAAATCCAGAACACCGACGTTAGAAAAGAGCAAGGACAGATATGGTACTCGTTCCACTGAGACTTGATGAAGAATGACCTGGAGAGAAGTACCTGTCTGCATACATAGGGTTCACCTCAGTCTAACTTGAGAACTTTAGTTAGAATAGCATAAACTATGTATTGATGTAGTTTCAGGATAGAACAGGATAACGTGAGCTCTGCACAAGCTTCTTGGCAATACCGACCTCTGTCATCAAGGACATCTCTCATGAAGGAGGATCGGTGAGCACCCATGGCAATGGCAGCAGGCTTTCTGGAAACAAACAAAGCACCTGAAAGGCCCAGGGAAGCTTTCAGTGAAGGCCTGCACAGATTTCTGAGCATTTTGGTTGAAACCTGCTGTACCTTCTCAGCAGGGAACCAAGAGACGGGAGAAGCAAATCTGGCAAGGAATTAGGGGGTACCAGCCTCCACGGCCCCCACAGCATTAACCAGGCACTGTGAGAGCATGGAAGGGACAGGCTGCTCCCCAGGATGGGAGAGACCTGAAACCAGAGGGGAAGAAGAGAAATGCCATGGCACTAAGGAGAGAAGTGCAGAAGTTGCTTAGCAACTCTGTTATTCTGACTAGGGAGTTGGGTGAAAGAAATTGAAAGTATAGGGGCAACGGAATTCAACATCTATCTATATATATCAATCTATAAATATTGCCAAGATGTCCCAGCAGGAATGGCAGTTCCTCGGGTGTTTGCTAGATGGTACGTGCCAGGATGGAAGCTGTATTCCTACCAACTCATCTCTTTTTAGGCAGTAAAATTTCTTGCACAGATATCCGAACTGGAAGGACAGGTGGTAAGATTACGCTGAAATGGGCACAAGGATCAACGTTGGACTCTCACATACCACAAAGCTGGGCTCACCAAGGACTTAATGTATTTGTTTGGGGCAATTCACTTGCATGCACAGATGCCCAAGAGAGACTCAGGAAGACAAAGAGTTCTAAATGCAAATAAGCTTTTTTGCAAATAGACTGGTAAAAAAAATAATAATCCTTTTTGCTATTATTTGACACGGAAGATCAATCTGCACATGGCCACTACACTTCCATCTCTAACATAGCTGATAAGAGTGTAATGGAGCATTAATGCGCATTTAAGGCTGCTTAAGTGCCCTATTAGAGAAAAAGGATCTGATTTTACGTATGCCTAAATACAGGTTCCCAGAAGGACATTAGAAAGAAAATAAAAGAAACACTCCTTTAAGAGCAGAGTAGACTTTTTCAGAAGGAATGGCGCAGGTAATCTGATTTTTTATGTTCAGCTCATGATAAAAATCCAGCACTTCTGTGCTCCTCCATGGCACTTGGCTCTCCTCGGGGGCAGGAGAAGCAGCCGAGCCCTGGGAACGTCAGTCCCTGCGAGCAGCCACGCACCCTCACAGCATACAAATGAAACGGGATGGCACATCTGGGAACCCAGGCACGGGGCTCCGAAACACACCAGCAGCTTGCAGGCAGGAACCTCTCTTTCAAAAGGAACAAATCCTATTTATTCCAGTGATCTGACTGAATACGTGAAAACAAATACATTGCTCCAAAAACCATCCGCCGTGCCGCTACTTGGTATGTCACCAGCAACAGGATTTGGGCTCAGTGCATGAGATGCATGAGATGCAGAGTCCGTCTGTGCCGACTTCTCACTCTTCAGTTTGCAAGAATATTGAGTGTTTGAGTTATTCAGAATTTACCAGGCAGAAATACTCCGTTTTCCATGTGAGCCAGGGGAAGGGAGGAGTGGAAAACACTCAGGCACGATCTTGAAAATTATAAATCAATCAGCCTTACAAGCTGTTTGAAATCAGAATTAATGAGTGTTTGAAAACAACCAGAGAAACATGTTTAATTGAAAAAACTTAACGTGGCTTCAGTCATGGAAGGCAATGCATTTGCTTTCTTTGTCTGGGCAAAGCAAACACCACTGTTATTAGAATGTCCAAGAGTCAGCAACAGCATCTTGGAGGGACTTAACTACAGGAACCTGGCAAGCCGACTGGAAGCACCCTAAAAAGCCACCTAGCCTGGCATGATGGTAAAAAGCAGGCAAGTTTACCCTCCACAGGTTTCCTGTAATGGCAGAAGAAGGGAATGGCTCTTCCAGGCATGCTTCAGACCCTGATTTAGGAGAGCTGAGTGGTCTCTGAGCCCATCTTCCTTCATTTACCCTCACTGCTAGCATGTGGCTGGGGGAGATCAAACGTCAGCACTGAAAAAACCTACCCAAAACCCTCACCAGCATTCTTCATTACACAGAGACAAGCTAAACCACGTCTTCAGAATAGAGCAGCCAGGGAAGAGCCATACTCAATGGGTGGCACCAAGTGAGGCAAATTAATCAAATCTGGAGAAAAGTGACAAATCCCTAAGGGGCAGAGAAAAGCCAGACAATTAAGCTACTCAATGGTGGAATAAACTTATCTTGACGTGTGCAAGGTAACCAGATTAGAAGGAATAATGTACAACTGCGACCCGCGTTCCACTGCAGACAGCTCAATGACAGCTACATGCAGTTGGGATTAAGCAAGCAAAACTCTCCAAGAACGGGACAGAAAATAACAATTAAAGGAATGCCAACACCATAATGTCTTATTTTCCACCTTCACCTCATCAGCTACTGCAGGAAGTTCTAGATACTGAAAGAAAAAAAATAGAGCAACAAAATCAAAACAGCGAAGAGATGAATTTGTATTGATTTGTATTGCAAGAAGGGATATAGCAGACCTATTTCTTAGTGACCAGGATTATATCTTGTAACCACCCTTGCAAACACTGCTCACACGCATGAAGGAAGGCTCCCCTGGCCTCACCGCCCGCAGCCTTCACTCACCTGCTGCACTGCATCTCAGAGGACCCCTCACTGTTCCTCTGTAGGGCACAGCAAGTCCCAGTCGGCGTATCACACTTGGAAGAGTTGTCACGATGCAGCACAGCACGCAGGAGCGTTCTCACCTATTATTCCTGTTACATAACTCTGATCAAAATCCAAGAGCACCTCGCTGCTGTGCAGGGTGCGTACCCCGAACTTCTACACGCTGGAGCCACCCAGCTATCTCACTTCCCAAGATCCATCTTTCACGTTTAGCTTGAGAGACTCCACACACGCACATTTGAATTTTTCCCTGAAAAGATGGTAGAATTTGTATTCCTCAGCACTTATTGCAGCCAGCATATGCCACCAGGCAGCATCTCGTTAACATCCATTCATTAAGGCTGCAGCTCGATGCTAAGGTTCCCATTCCATACGTTGCCCTGTCAATACACGCTGTCCCTGCAAGCAGGCATGACATTTTGGATGAGGAGGCTCAGTGCAAGCAGCACGCCAAGGCAGCCAGAAAAACAACCGTGATTGCTATGCTTGTGCTCCCGTGTTCCTAGACCCAAGAGAACAAAACGTTCTCCCTGCACAGATCACCTTCTGTTGGTCCCACGTTCACTCGCACTAATTTCCCTTGGCTCACAGCAAGAGTCAGTCGAATTTCCTATCTTTAAGCAACATTTTGGATTGGCTTTTTAGCCTAGAAAAGCTCTGGAGCAAAACTCCAGACCAGAGTGGCTTCTGCTGGCTGGCCATGAGTGCACAAAGCATCTCTGGTCCTCAAACACCATGGCTCATTTTCAGAGTTGCCCTAGGCAAGTTTTAAAACCATGTTTCTGTGAATCATCCTAGCACTGTTTCTTCTAAAAAAAACAATCAAAAGAAAATACAATTTTGAAAACGACTTCTTATGATTGTAAAAGCTACTTATATTTATTGCTGCTAACTTCAACCTCAAGTGACCACGATTAAATATTAATCCGAATGACACCTCCTCCCTGATAATAATACCATAAGGCACTTCTGAAATCCAGTAGGTAGAGGCTGCTCTTCTGCTCTGCAGTTTTCCTCCAAGGATGTGGGAATAGATGCCTGCAGCATGGGAAAGAGCCACAGCCTGGGTGCAGCAGACTGCCCAATCCAGAGTGACTCGGGATGAATTCTCAGTCAATCTGGGACACTTCAGTTTTGACAGGAACAACCCAAGCCTCTGGATTTATGTAATTCCTTCTCGATGCCAAGCTGCAGCCAGCGGCCTCTGCCAAGTTTTGCTGTGATGGCTGGGGCTAGGAGGAAGCCAGCAAATCGCAGCAGAAGTCCAGATGCACGATGAGAAGCAAAGGAGGAGCTGCACCCTGTTAGGGTTATGCTTGCTATGCTGTTTTCAGACATCAGATTAAACAAGTAAAGCACTGTTAGTATATTTAACGAGGTGAGTGAGGATCAGATTCGGGGGACAGGACACATCTTGCAACAGAGCAAGTATTTTTGGTGGCAGCTAATAATAATTGGGCTTTTAATTAAAACGCAGTTGTCCATGAGCATCAGTTTGCTCTCTGCTACAAAGCATGCTATCTTTAGCCTGGAAGTTTCTCATTAAAAGCAAAACATTTGTTACCCACTGACAATATGCTCATTATGCAAAGCAAAACTTTTCATGCTGTACATTATCAAGGACTACGGGAGGAGACAAGCACCAAGCATACACACTGAGAAACCCACCGCAAAGAACTACTCAACAGAATTTTTCAGTTACTATTAATATCTTTACCTAATTGTAGGCATCTACTGTTAGACTTCACATTATAATGGATGGAAAATGCCCGTGCCATTCATAAATGTTATCTACCCTACTCCCTGCAGAAAATAAACCACCAAGCAATTACCTCCAGCAGAACAGCAGGAGAGCCGTTCCACTTGAAGTCATGGAGAAGGTATTACAGGTTTTTGCCTGTTTATTTTTACCACCGCTTTAAATCTTGCTTTTATCCACTGAGCAGAATCTTGTTCTCCTGCCTTAGATAACACAAGTGGTGTCTGGTGGGAGGCATCCGTATGACTTCTCTCTGCAGCTCAACCCGTGTGCCTCAGAGCACCTTTATTTCCCAGTCCTGGAAACTGATACTGCGCTATCAGTACTACACACAGCTGAAACAACTCAGCCCTTCTCCTCCATACAGATGGTGTCTGCATCTTGATTTTTATTTTTTTTTTTTAATGATTATCTTATTTCTATCTCTCTTTTATTCTTCTAAAAACCACTGATCTCACACGGCTCCTCGTTCCACGCCATTTTTCCCCTTGCACAGGAAGATGCCCTTGCTGGGTTGAAGAGCAATGTTAGACCAAGAGCAAACCAACACGGAGCACAGCTGGGAGCAATGTTCCCCTCTACAACATTGCTCCCATGAAAACCTGGCTCCTCCACGCAGCCTTAACAGCCCCAACAGTTTGCCTCGTGAAAAATGGAAATCTGCACTAATCCCTTGGATCAAAAAGAGGCTTAAAGCTGCAGGGATTTGGCTCTCCTAGGAGTGATTTTCTTACACAACTGCATGTGTTAGACCTTCTTGCTTATCTTTTTTTTTTTTTTTTTCCCAAATGGCATTTTAAAAACTTAGTTCACTTGGTTTATCCTTCCAACTCGCACTATGCTGCATTTGAAGTCTGATGCTTTCCTACAAGTCAAATAATTAGTACTTGCACAGAAAGTGCAGCAAAGAAAACCTTGTCATTTTTGCCATGGGATAGGAGCAGGTACCATTAGTAAGGAAGAGCTGGCTCTCAGCCAAGCAGCAGCTTCTAGCAGGAACTCTCTGGGGAAAGCACCGTGTCCTGCTCAGCCCATAGAATCCCAAGCATTCTCGAAGGCGAGCAGAGAGGCGTGGAGCATCAATTACAGGTTTCAGACTAAGCAAGAGGCGTTTTAACACAGCATCTTAACAAATGATACCTATCAGGCATCCTGGGAGCAGTTTATTCACTCTGCTTTATAAATAACTGGTCAGGAGCCCAAAAGGATGACATAATGTAGGAAATCCAAAGCAAAACAGAATCACTTTCTGTTTTTCACGCTTCTAAGAAAGACACAAACAAACAAACACCCTATGTTCCAGATGACATAAACACCCCTCCCTGTCCTTGTAATGGCCTGATTATGGGTTATCTCAGTCTTCTGCCTCATACCAAACTTTCCAGTATGACCAAATGCTTATCCAAAAGCTCCTAATACTTGCACATGCTTTCCAACATCCCCTCCTAACATTACATCATAGAATCCCCAGAGTCGGACGGGGCCTTTAAAGGTCATCTAGTCCAACTCCCCTGCACTGCACAGGGATAATCATCCCATAAGGAAACATCCGATAGGGCTGCCTTTTGACGGACGTGTTTTAATTTGCACGAGTCAACCAACTTGCTCACCGAAGCGGCACTCCCTTGGGAAAACATTCAAATGAGCTCTCCTATTA
Source organism: Numida meleagris (assembly GCF_002078875.1). Taxonomy (NCBI): domain Eukaryota; kingdom Metazoa; phylum Chordata; class Aves; order Galliformes; family Numididae; genus Numida; species Numida meleagris. Next base: position 8,429,642 of record NC_034415.1, on the reverse strand, counting down.
AATTAAAAAAACTACATCTGCCTGCAGTTGTTGAACAAGCACTCGAGTTCCTTTTACAACAGAGCATCGCCCCGTATTTACAGGGAGCGTGTTCCCATGCACTCCAATTATGCTGCTGCTAGAGAAATATCAGACCCCCGAAATGAAGGTTAACTGTATCTGACACGCAGGAACAGCGTATGAAGGTATTTAGGAGACCGCTCACATCACTTATGACAATATTGAATTTCCAGCAGCATGGAATTCAATGAAGAATAATAATCACAGGTTATAAAAGCATGTTTTAAAAGGATGGTGGTATAACTCAGCAAGGTAAAAATCCAAGGGAGGGAAGAAAAGAATAGATGTAAATATTAAGTACAACTATTTCAATCCATGAGTTCAGCTAAGTCTCATGAACCATAAGTGACTCCAGATGAAGACGCGCTGGGAAAGGGGCACTAGTGGAACAAGGACACATCTGCCAGTCTACACCATGATATCCCAGCACCAGCGTAGCAGGAATCAGCCATTTCAGCTCCTTTGCCCCATCCCTCCTATAAACAAGAGGTGCTGAGCACGGACCAGCTGCGCCACAGAGCCAAGGAGCCGTGGGTTGGGAAAAGCACCTCTGAGGTCAATGGAGAAGGGCAGCGTGGGACAAGAGGCAATGCATCCAGCAACAGGGAAATGGGGCAGGAAGAGAAGGGCGGTGCAATGTTAACAGAGCAGCATGAGTAGAGGGCAAAAAAAAAAGTGTTGTTTCCAACTGTAGGAAAAAAAAAGTCAATAAAGCCAATTACGACTGCTTTGGTAGACCTTCAGACCCAACAAGCAAATAAAATCTTCCTCCTGCATGAGCATGCACTCTGTGCTTTATTTGCAAGCAAGGGAAGGAAGGCTCTTCCTGATACGCACACACTGAGCTCTTAGTGCCAGCTTTTACATGCGGCCAGCCTGAAACCCAGCGCCTCGCGTGCCCCAAACGCACAGGGAACGCGAAACTTCATTACCCACTGCACACTGCCATCCAAAAAGCTCTTCCAGCCAGGCCAGTGACACTTGGCATGAAGGAAGCACTGCCACAGCCGGGGACGTGCGGGTTAACACGCCGCGTGTGGCAGCACCCGGCCCCAGAAAGACGGACACTTGCACGGTCATTCAGAAAGCAACTCCCAAGCCAGGTGCAGACTTCGGCCCTCTAATATCGCGAGGGCTGCATTCACAAGTGTCTGCAGAAACAGGATCTCTGGCTCTTGCTCCATTTCTCGCACTTGAAAGGAATAGTTGCAGATGACAGCAGAAGAGAAGCGACTGCCAATGGGAAGCAAGAATTTGTTGCAGGACAATTCGAACGTCAAAGCATTAATTAAATATGCAAAGTGCTCAGAGAAGCAGCAACGGAGAGGCAAAAACCAAATGCTGCTTCTTTTGCAAACAAGTGTGAACACAGAGAATAAATATATCTACCTTCCAAAGCGGGATTTGACTTTCTAATCCCTTGCCCACAGAATTTGTGCTCGCTTCTTCTTAAAACACATTCTGCAAGGAACTTCTCCGCAACATTAAGACAAGAAGTAAATATTTCAGTGTTTAGAAAAGGAGGAAAACTGTTTGTTGTTCAAGATTTCCTGAAGTCCTCAGCTTCGGCTCCTGTTTAATCCATGGGATTTACCAGTCTGTAAGTAAGCAGTGCTGTCTGTTACCAGACAGGCAGCAGGGAGCTCTGACAAGCTCCAAGCAATTCCAGGCATCATTCACAGGGTTTCAAATGAGACAGGTGAAAGAACAAGCTGAATGGTTTAAAGCAGTGTGGGCAGGATACAGAGAGCTGTGGCAATTTCATTATTACTTAAACATCTGGAACATGTAGGAGTAGCATGGGGAAAAAAATCCGGCTGTGCTGGACACTGCAGGCAGAGCAAGAGCAGCCTCCTCCAAAAGGCCTATGGCTTAAGCACAGCACAGAAGATAACCAAGCACAAGCACAAACAGAAGACGGGTTAAAATTCCTATTAATTTTCCTTCGGCTGAACCCATCAGAAAAATAATAAAAATAAGATTAACAATGAGCATGACTCTTGTGCTGCCCTTACAAAACACTGCTCGCGATAGACGTCAGGGCTGTTTTTCAGAAGATGGAGAGTACCAGGGATCCTACTTCACATACGGGCACGCTAACAGCCCATAATGGCACGAGGCCCGGGAGCACAGCAGGTTCCAGGCTAACAGATCAGGCTTCAGCCCTCGACACAGCAAATCCCTCCCGGCTCGGAAGATGGGTGTGTAAACCCTGATCCGCTCGGCTGGGGGCTGTGCAGCAAGCCTGTAGCACTCGGTTTATTTCCTAAATTAGAAGCAGGTGAGGGAGGAGAGAACACCCTTCCCCATGTAACCTATTCACCCTTCCAAACTGAAGCTGTGCGCCGTGCTGCCCCTGTGCTGGGACAGCTGGTTTTTCCTCCTGAAAACATGAGCACGGTCTCCCATTGTGTTATTTCAAAACATTTTTGCCTGTACTATTAGAATTCACGGTTAACTGCTCCTGCAACAACCCTTCTGCTCTGTAATCACTTCACACAAAGCAGATCTGAAACAACCTATTGCAAGCTGTTTACTTTTAGGAATATTTTGCAGAGATCAGTATTGCATTACAACTCCTTGCGTGCTTTTGCAATGGAGAGCAAAACCAGAGAGGCACGCGCGCCACGTGAACTGCTGATGAAAGATTGAGGGCTCTGAAACGCAGGTTTTACTTCTCACTGAAGGGACACAAAGCATGCACGAAGCTCACTCTGCATAAAGGGAGAAGAACTTTGGAGGAATGACCAGAATGAGCAAAAAGCAGCACCGCGTGGTTATTTTATTAAATTACCTTCAGTACATCTGAGGCGGCCATCGTTCAACGTAAGATGCCATGCTCCAGCTCCAGCCTCCTCCCTTCCTTCAGGCTCCCAGTAAAATTAGGCTTTGAATTAAGCTTCCAGTAAGATAATTACAGTTGGCAGGTATCTTTCAACTCTGATTTGGAAGCCAAAGAAGCAAAGCAAAGCAAAACAAAAACCAAACCGAGCATTACTCAACTTTTCTCAGAAACAACTTGTCCTGCAGACAAAGTCTGCTCACCAGTGGTTGTTTCACTCCATCTCTACTTGACTTGCACAGTAAACTTCACAAAAACACTGGGCAGGATCTCACTACATTTTCCTAAGACCCTCATAGATTACATAGGGGAAAAAAGAGCTTAAGTCTCACAAAGCAAAGCAAGCACCAACCATCAGTGAGAAAAAGACCTGCTCATAGACAGCGAGTTCTATGGAGTAAAGAAAAAAGGACCGCAGAGAAAAAAAAAAAAAAACGTATCAATGGCCTAATCCTTTTCCATCACACAGCTTCCACTGGGCTCTGGAGCTCTCGTCCTGCCCATGACTCCCAAGCAGAAATACCCTGTCCCCTCGGGGACACCCTGGGCTGGGAAGGAAAGCACTGATTTTGCCCCCAGCCTCCCCAACATTCTCCATGGCCATTGACAAGAACGTGGCACAATCTGTTGTTACCTGCGCTTCCTGCAACGAGTAGGATATACGTGTTTAAATCCAAGTTAATGTAAATCTTCCACGTGGCGATCCTAATCTTCTTCTGCATTTTCACTGGCAGCTATTTTATTAAAGAAAGCTCCCTTGTAATCAGTCGGTTACCATTAAATCCTGCTGATCTTCATGTAAATATAACTTTCTCTTGCTAAAAGCAGAGCTTCTTTTTGCAAACCCAGAGGAGACGCTGTTCCTAATAAATAATTCCATAGCTTCCCATACATTTAATTAATTCCCGATGGTTCACTGCTTTTTGTTAGAAAATGATTCTTACTGAAGACATATTATACTCTCTGATACATGTCAAACAGCAGCCAAACACAACACTTCACCCCCATTTGTTCCATACTGCTGCTAAAATAAAACCTCCCTGTACCACCACGCAGACTTTCAGGAAATCTGCATGGGACCAAACCAACACGCACAGGCCGAATGGGTGTAAATGGAGCAGTTTTAGTTCAGCCTTCTGCCGAAACACCTTCCCTTCTTCAGGGCCCACACTCCCCAGCCCGTGTTACCTTTTGCCATATAATGCACTCCTGGCTGTCAGCAGCAGCTTTCACATGCACAAGTACAGCGCACAGGAGTTTTCAAGAAGCCTCCATCCCAACCCTTGTTTTCTTTTGCATGCAGATCACGTGCTGACAAATCCTTTTAGATAATGCAGCCCACATATACAGCCTAAGCGTTCACTCGCACACCAGCATCCATTTGATACAACCCCGTGGCATTAAAAAAATTGTAGTAAAGAGCCGCAAGCATTTAAAGAGAGAACCTCGTTTTCCTAAGTGTTTGAAGCCTGTTCATCCCCAGCTCATTTCGTACAATGAACAATGCTGCCACCAGAAAGCCATTTCCTTCTGGCGTCCCCAGCTCAGCACTTCCACTCCCCACACTTTATCGTCCCCGTTTCCTGCTTTTGTGCTCGCTGCTGCCTTCAGAGGACGAGGAGGAGAGGCGGGAGAGAAATCCAGACGGAGCACTTGGCTCTCAGAACAGCCGCGTCAGGAAGCAGAAACGCACTGCACTGCTGATCTTTAACTTTCAGGCCAGAGAGCCAAAGTTGCCATGCGCAGAGAGGAAAGAGTGATGTCCTAACCACCACAGCTTCAAAAACAACAATCCTGTCCATAGGCAGAATGACAACAGAAAGAGAAAGCCATACCTACTATTTCTTCCTCTGCTCTCACCCTAAAAACAGAGGGTGAGGAACAAAAGCCAACAAGATTTGTCCGCAAACATCTTTTCCCAGCATAACTCTTGAAATTCCCTACAGGCTGAGGACGCTGCGCTGCTTTAAATAATAATCGAAGAGGACTTTGGATTTCGTAGGTGGCTCCGAGACCTTTGCCAGATTTCTTTTCCCACATATACATGCAAAGAGGGAAACGGATGGATCATTCTGGAGATGAGTCACTAGCGAAACGACCGAATAAACCCTCATCAAATGCTGTGGGGTTTGTGTTTAACATTCTTCAGCTCCTTTTTTGGAGTATCTGGCAAGGCTCCGGCAAGCGGTGAGTTTATTTGTCAGTGAAATAAATCTAGAAGTGCTTAAATATTCATTTCAGCCTCCACTTATCTGTTCATTCTGCCTCCAGTTTGCTCCATCCCGAAGCTGGCAGGAGGAGAAAGGAAAGCAGATAGCCACCGAGAGTCGGGCAACTGCTGACACTGAAAACACAACCCAAACAGGCTTCCAGAACGCCAGCCCACGCGAGCTGCTCGGGCAGATCTGCTGCTGCAGCTCCTTCTGGCTTCTGAAGATCACCCAAAGTGCTGCACAACCATCCACAACGCCCCAGTGTTTAGGTTGGCTTTCATTTCTGAAGCACTCAGTACCAACATCTTTTCACTAAAGGCCAATTAACACATTTTAAAAGAGGGAAAGAGTGAAAGTTAAGGGCAAGCAGGTATTTGGTGCACAAGGCAAAGCAAAAGGAGCTGGCAGAAACAAAAGCTGTACTGCTGCCACGGTCTATCTTGCACTTTACTGACCCGTTTCTCCACAAAAATCTTTGCTTGCTCATACACACTTCCGAAAGCACAGATATCACAGCCGCTGTCATCCAATCCAACCTGCAGACAAATCACTAGTTATCTCAGAAGATGCAAAAGGCACCAAGCCTGGAATCACAGGCAGCAGCTCCACCCGCCAGCACCACTAATCTCAGGACATCAGGGGACGCTGGCTCTTCATTTGAGCAACTGTCCTGTACCTTCACACCTCCTGCTAGTTATTTAAAAGCTACAACAACCAACGTTAGGATTGCAAAGGCACTTCTAGTTACCACGTATACTTATTCAGGGACGCAGGCCTTTCTTTAGCTTACTTTTCACGAGTGCACACACTTATACTATCGCAGCTCTCACATCTGCACAGAGTATACAATTTCTTTTGCGTCAGCGGATACCATGACTAAGTAGCCTGAGAGCTAAGCAGTTTCGTGGCAATCGATGCTTTCTGCAAGTCATCTTACCCACAGGATTTTGCTCAGTCTCGTGGTACCGGGTGAGCAGCAGAGCTGGGTGGGAGCTGCAGATGGGAGCCTGCAGCCACCAGCCTGCATCTAAGCGGTGCACGACAGATGGCCCACCACCGCTGACTCTGATAGCCAGGCAAATACCATTTTGTGTCACTTCCAAATGACATGTGATAGTTTCCGAGATGAAAAAATGTGTATGCAGACACATCCATATGGAAAACCAGTGCTATCAATCGGCCTAGAACACAATCTGTGTACGAAAATACCTATCATAAAGGTTCTCCTTAGGTGCTTGCATTTACTTTCTGTTCTGAATTTTTCCATTGTATCTGCATTCAATTAACAAAAAGACATTCCTCCTTAGCTTATAAAGCATTTGCCTATGAGAGAACAGCTGGGGTGAACTTGCTTGAAAAACAGAAACACAGCAAAGCAGCAGCACTGCTCTACTGGGGCACTAGGCTCTCGTGAGTTCAACCGAGCACCCAGTGCAAAAGCGTGACCCCAAATCTGCAAATCCTACATTTATTTTTGTCATATAAACTGCAAGCAAGCCTCAGCCAGGTCTACCAGCAATTCAAATTCAGGAGGGCACACTGAGGGGTGATAGGCAGTCACAGCCTGCAGGGCTCTCCCTCACCTTTCAGAAGAGAGACGTTCCAGCTGGCTGGATGCTACTGACCCCTGATGCTTACAGCGCTGCTGGCTGATCACTGCTGTCACGGCATGCTGTCCTCAGCTAAGGAGAGATGGAGACCCAATGAATACAGTGCAAAATTAACGTAAACGTTAAATTTGGAGGAAAAAAAACCAGTATTCTGATTTACAGCACGTAAGGAGGAAGGAAGAAAATCTGGGGAAGAATGCTATTTACAAACTTCAAGGAGCAAAAAAATGCAATCTTAAGTGACCGGCTCCGCAAGTTCATTTTTCTGCTAGCTTCAGAGTCTAAAAATAAGTTTGTTACCAAAATAAATCATTAAGTGTATACACATGAAAACAAGTTTCCACACTAGCACGCATTCATATGCCACAGTCACTGAACAACAACATGCAAGGAGCGAGTGCACTCACACAGGGCCCAAAATTCACTATTTAAATCGGGCAGCCAGCTCCTTACAGGATGAGAATCCCTCATTTCTCTGCAGGCAGCAAACGTACAAGCACTTCTTTAGCACTCAGCTCAGAGGAAGACTGGCAAACACTTTAAAAGAAAGACAGACAACAGCATTTTCCCCATAGGTGAAATAATATAAAAGCAAGAAACCAGCAGAACAGCACAGGCAAAAGGAGGCTTGACCCTTCCAGCCCTCTGCTCTCATCTGTGCTGCAGAAATAAGATATACATATTTTTTTTTGCACAGCAATCTTTCATTACACTCCTATCCTTTCCAGAACGGTTGTTACCCTATCAGCTCAGCTGGGGATGTATGGAAGCAAACAGAGGAGCTCATCTCAGCCCTGCAGGTCCCACTTCAGCTGGCTTTGGAGATCACTGACCATGAAGAATGAGCACCAAAAGCAGCCACATCCCATCTGTCTCAAGGTCCATCCCATGTAGTACTCAGTACCCAATAGCAGCTGAAAGCAAGCCCCTGAGAGAAGGTGCATACAGCTCAGGGCTGCCCGCTGTGCCCTCCCAGCAGAGCACGGCCTTCCCAGTGCAGAGCTGGGGAATCCCAGCCTTTGCTGAGGACATGGTGCTGGCAAGCAAGCTCCACAATGAAGAAAGCATTTTGGCCTAAAGTTAACCAAGGAACTTCTTTAAGGGATTTTTTTGTCTGAAGAGCCCTTAACATGTTACATCAGTAAAGAGGAGAGACCCAAGCTGTAACTTCTGGTTGCCTAGGACTCTGCATATACCACACACACCAACTGCCTGCCCAAAGCTAGCATGAAAGTGCTCCCCAGCCTTGGCTACAAGGCTCTTTTGCAGCAGGCACAGTGCCTTACCAGCACTACATCTGCTGGCCTACACAGGTGGCTCCTGCCCTGTGGCATCCTGCCAGCACGCAGCCTGCCAAACACCCTGTGTGCCCATGCAAGTGGCAACACGAAGCTCCATGGAAATTCACGCTGCCTAGGGTTTGCAGGTCTGCTGCACAACACAGGGCACTCTGGGTGGTAGAGAGGAAACAGAAATACAAACAAGCCTCAGTCCTACAAAGCAAGCACATCAGTGGGGCTACTAACCCCCAAAACCATGGGAGGAAGCTCATTCCCACAGCTCTTGCTCACAGGGCCAGGCATTGCTCCCTGCTCCCCAACGCCCGGCAGTGCCACCATGAGCCCGTGGCCTCCTGCACCCAACCCCTGGCCCACGCTCAGCAAGCAAAGGCTCATCCACAAAGCTTCATCCTCAGCTCCCCTACAAAGACACGCTTCTGAACCAGCTAGAGCTATACCACAATCAAATGTAATTCCGTTCTTCCTGCTGCTGTTGCCTTGCCTTTGCACACCTATTTGTCTGCCTTGCAGTTTCAAATGCTGGAGTGCCAAGCAGCATTCCTGAGCGTCAGGCAGACATCTACCACAGGTGATGATTATTTGGCCATAACACCAGCTTTCAGGTCATTACTGGGAGAGAGAGCTTGGGGAACAAGTACCGCGTGCCTGCAGAGATCAGAGGAAATACAGCTCCTGCCTGGCTAAGTGGAGCATTAGTGTTTCCACCTGAAAAAAAAAGACAGGAAGAGTCGGTGAGGTGCATTAAACAAACTCACTGCAGTTCTCACCTTTCTGACTGATCTCCAGTGCTGCAGAGAAGCCTGAAACGCACACCAAATTCTTTCCTTCCTCCTCCCGGCCCTTAGCTTATGATGCGGCTCTGCATGACTCAACGGACAAATCTCTCAGCTGAACACGGCCCAATTACATCTCAGCCTTTAAAAAGAGCAGTGCACAAAGAACCAGACCCGCGTTTCGGTGCCTCACGCAGCCACCAGCACCAGGAGGAGCCCAGCCCAAGAGCAAGCTTCAGGATGTGCCACCACCACCCCCGGCTGCAGCCTCTGCCCTCACTGTTTGGCAGGCTCAGTGCTTGCACTTCCAGCTGCTGAAGGAAAAGCACTCCAACAGCCAGCTTTCTGCCAGCACAACCTATCCCAAACACCTCTGGTCCAGAGCCTCTCACTCAGACGGCTTTGACTCACACTGCACACCACGTAGAGAACAGAAGGAAGTATTTTATCATTTCTGCCTGCTTGGCCACACACCTTGAGAGAGTAATGCAAACCACGCAGGTACCCTTACACAATCCCTCCCAACAGTCAGTGCCTCCCGGAGGTCTCCTTAGCACTTGCTGCCTCCTGCCCACATCTCCAGCCTCGTGCCACCAGCATCCCTCTGCCTTGCCATCTCCTTCCATGCACTTACGAGCAGCTGCAGTGTGCCCACACGGCACCATTTCTCTTCTCACTGATACAGACTCCTGATGGTGATGGCACAGAAGCAACTTCACCAGGATCTGCCCCTATCCCCAAAGTGATAAGAAACCAATCTTTGTACACAGCAGTGTTAAGGGAGAGCCCCTAGTGATGCCCATGCCTCCAGTGCTGGGCGTCGCGCTGCCAGCCACTACCTAGATCATCTCCAATGTCTCTGTTCATGCAAACACAGAGAAGCCCTGGGTGCTGGCCTGTGTGAGGCTGCCAACAGGGCAGCAGAGCACCCAGGAGCAGGGTGGGTATGGGAGCCATGCACCTTCACGCAGCAGTCAGAGGGTTGGAAGGGCATGCTTTCAGCTTACTGCGCCCTTTCATATGTCCGTGATTATGGCTTTCATGGTAATAGCCACCAAAAGCCACCAGAAATCCTTCTTCTAAAGCACTTAACAGTATTAAAACCCACTGTATCTCTAAACATTCAGAAGCTAAATCCCACAGTTACTAAGCTCCGTGACTTCAGCAATACCAAGTTTTGTCTCCAAGGCATCGAATGCAAAGCACACAAAGGGCCTAAACCTAATCTGCATTGCTATTTACATAATTTTGCTATATGTAAACAAATTAACATACCCACAATATTTGATTGTGCTTCTGCCTTCCATGACCAATGAGTCAGATTTGCTTGTTTACAGTTATTAGCAGCAGAAAGCCTCCGTCAATCAGCAGCAGCAGGGAGGGAACGGCTGCAGCAGGCACTGGGAAATGCACCCAGGACTGCACCAGGAGCGGTAACATTGGCTGCAGGCAGGAACAGGAAATGCTCTTCTTCAGAACAACCAACTTAAAAATAGTCCTTGGGAAGCACATCTGTTGGGAGAACAGAACTAAGCTACTGAGACTCAAGTCGATCGAAGGATTTAGAAAAATAATCCAGATTTCACTGGAAGAAGATGCCTCAAAGCTAAGCAAAGGGTTTATTTTCTATTTTTCTGACCACCCCAAGGCACAAAACAGAGTCCTGCCGTGCTGCATGCCACAAGGGCACCTCTGGCTGCACCAAGCCTGCTTGGGAAGCCGCAGTCCCAGCAGCACCGCAGTGACCACCTGGTGCACATCAGCACCATGCCACTCTCCAGCTCTATCTGGAAGCACGATCGAGGCAATTGTTAAAGGCAGCTGCATGCAGCACCAAGCGGGACAGACCTCTCAGTTTCCAGGTAAGTACAGCAAATGCAGAACTGTGATTTAAAGCAATATCAAATGTCACCCTAGAGCATCCTCAGTGCCCAACCAAGCCCACCGGACGCGTTGGTTTATCTCCAGGAGGCCCCATAGAACACAATGGTTCCCAGCCCACGAGCCCAAGCACTGAGAGGCACGTGCCACCATACAAAGGCAGCTCCTGCCTTCTCTCGCTCCCCTGACATTCAAATGGAGTTACAAAACCAGCTGGGCAGTCTGAGGCTACAACAAGGTGCCTGTGTCTCCCCCAACACTGTTTCTCCCCTTGAATCCGAGGCCAGATCAGCGCTCGCACACAGCGTACCTCAGCTCACTTTGCACTCCTACAAAGCCTGCTCAGCACAGAGCATATGAGCTAGAGTTTGATGACCTGGCACCAAAGAAGCAGACTGTGAAGCACACGGGTCACTTTTCCACAGCTAGGTACCCTCAGCATTTTCAAAGCAGTAAGATCCATTTCCATACAGAATACGTCCCAAGCAAGTTCACGAGCTGTCACTGGCATTGTAAGAAGGAAAGGAGAAAGAATGAATAGGTTATAGCTGGGAAAGAGAAGAACGGGACACTGAATGTCTGGAAAAGCACAGAGGACATCACTGTGCTCGTTCACAGAGCCCAGCAGCTCTTCTGAAAAAGGAAAGGGCTCTGATGGCAAGAAAAAGCAAGTGGCTCTTTGTGCGCCTTCCCAGGGTCACGGAGCTGCTGGGAAAGAAGGGTGCAAGAGAAGAGAGAAGATACTGTCATGAGGATGATGTTCTCCAGCATAGTCTCAGCTGTGACAGCAGTAGAATCACTTACATTGCCAGAACCAAGTGCTTTATGTCCAAACCAGGTGTTACAATGAGAAGCGTTGCACCCATGGGTATCTTTGGAGGGCAGGCAGGAGGGGAAAGCCAGCCATACAACAGCTACTTGCCTTTCTCTCATTAATCACCTGATAACACCAGGAGCAAAGAAATTCCTCCTCCCATACCACAAAACCCCACAAAAACAGAAGTCCTCAGCCCGCAGGGTTAATGAGCATCCTCAGCAAACCCCACCTCCTTCTCCTGCCTCCTCACTGCTGCCCAACCTGTTCTGCCTACAAATGGAGAACAGGGCAGGGCTGCATGGGTTGGGACCCATCTTCCCCACTGGCAACAGCGCAGCGTGCTGATTCGGCCACCTCTGCTATTGCTCCAACCTCAGCACCCTGCACCAAATGCCACGGGCACCGCGCAGGCCTGACTCAACAGGAACTGCATCCAAACCCCGAGTGCAGGGATCAGAGGACAAGATCCGCGCTGGCAGCCCGGCAGAAAGGCGAGGAAGGATGGCTCACCGTGCACCCACACCCTGGGCAGCACGGGGCGGGCAGGGAGCTGGGAGGGCCGCAGCGGGCCGGGCTGGGTGTGCAGCCCTACATGTCGCTGGGTGGCTGAATCAGCACCGGGCGGGCGGCCGCTGGCTGCTGACACAGACCTGTGGCGAATCCCTACCTTCGTGATGAGGAAGCTCTGGGTGACTGAGTCATCCTCCGGCCTGACGCCATTCCGGGAGCACAGCATCCATCCCCCTGCCTCGGGCCCAAAAATAGCTTCCCAGCCAAAACCTGCAGTCATCGTTCAAAGCCCAGACGCTTTATTTACACTCGGTAAGAATTACTGTGCGTTTCTGACACTGCTAAGAGTCAACCGGTGCTTACATTATTTGGCTAACAAAGAAGGCCATTTAACTGCCAGAGCTGCACGAAGCATGCGATGCTTTCTGACCCACATAGAAGCTAACAATTTGCATTTTATGGAGCCATTTTGCATAGACAACCAACCTTAAACAGCCAAAAACACGCCGTACGAAAATTAATAATTGAAAAGCAGTCGTCAGCACTGTTGTTCGTGTTCCAGGTAACTCGCACAGCTTGTTGAATTGTGGTATTAAGTTTCTAACGACCTTCTGGGAAGCTGCTCACCTCCGGAGGTATTTTTAAGGCCACGGCTCCCAGAACAAACAACTGCAGAGGAAGCACAGGAAAAAAAAGCCAGTCACAAAGACATCAGCCTGATCCCTGGACTTGGGCTGAAGAAGAGACCTGGACTTCATGGACCACTGCAGGGCAGGACGAGCTGCTCAGCCCTCTCTCCAGGCTTCTGCCCCAGATTTCTGCCCTAACACCAAACAGATCTCACTCCGTGCAGTCCCCACACACCTCCCGGCACATCTCGGAAGCTCCAGCTCACGTTCACTCAATGCACTGGCCTTTCAACTATTTCCCTGCTAACACCCGAGCATCTCTTGTGGAAGAGAAAAGGCTCAAGAGACTAGCGCATAAACGTAAAGGCAAACAAAAACTCCAACAGGAAGCCTGGGATTTCCCAAGTCTTAGGGAAATTAGGTCCTCCAAATCCCATTGCAACCCAGTGAAGCATCAAGAGCATTATTTTCCATTATGCTTGTAAAAATCCCCAAATAAATGCACAACCAAACATAGCTTGACAAGGCCAAGCATTTATTATTCTCATAAACGCTGTTACTAAGCCTGAGGCCTCTTATTCCATTTTTTTTCTTTTTTTTTTTTTTTAAAAAAAAGGAAATACTCTGCTCTTGCCAAAACGCCAAAGACGCAGAATGCTAGTTATAGGAAAATCCACCTCAGAGTCAGCTCCTGTCACTGGGGGAGAACAATAAACAAACCCCATATCCTCAGCTGACAATCACCACGATCTGCCCGTTAGCCTTGCGTCATCCGTCGCCGCTGTCAGGCCGATGGAGTCTGTCTGTTCGTGTTGGGGATGACAGTCGCTCCGCGCTGCTGACGTTTTTGCTCAGGGCTGCGCCGTGGTCCCTGGTACACAATCTGCTCCAGAACATGCAGACTGGCTCTTGCCATTTCAAAAGCTTTCCTGGCAGATTTCTGCAGTCTGGAGCAGGAAGATTTCGGGCAGCCAGGGGCTGATTTATCTCTGCTCAGACGCCTGCGGGTGTAGTTCTTGCAGCTCTTCCAAACAAATCATTTTCACTGTGAGGGCAAACGAAGGCTCCCCCCCAAACCTAATTTGTTTGTTTTTAATTAGTATCCTCTGCTGCAAACGTTTCAGACAAAAGAAATGCCCTCCCTCCTCCCACAAGCATTTAATCTCAAAGACATACCTTATCTAACACGACTGAAGTAGAAAGGAAATGGCTTCTTTTTATTTTTAAGAGAGGGAAAACAACAGAAATTATCTCATAGGCTCGCCCATCAGGAGGTTTGGATTTTCATTTCAGTAGCACAGGCCAGCCACCTTTACGTGACGGGGTCCCACATTTGACAACCAGAGAGTAATTAAAAAACATACATCATAAGGAAAAACTAACTGCTTAAGAACTCCGAGTGGAAAAAACAACAGAGACAACATTAGAAAACCCCGGCTGCCTTTTCTTTCACCCACGAACATAAGAAATCCCCAAAATACTCATACGAGTCCCTCCTCCGTGCGCTTCTGAGGTAGGTGAAGGGGAAAGCGGCCAGATCTGCTCCCCTGGATTGGGTCTGACTTATTCAGCAGCTGCAGCTCTGCTCTTTCAGATTGCTGCAAAAATAAATGCTCAGAAGAGAAAGCTGAGCCTCCGGGCATCCACCAGACCACAGCTCCTGCGTGCATACCTAACAAGCGTAACAGCACTGGAAGAAGAGAGCAGACCCCGTCCTTCAGCAGCACGTGCCTGCCCACGAGCGGAAGCCCAGCCACAGCTTCAAACGTCCACTCCTGCCTCGGAGCATCCTGCTGCTGCTGGGGGCGGCTTCCAGGGAGGCAGGGCTGCGCAAATCCATCTGCAGCAGAGACCCAGCTCCTGCCTGTTTCGTCAGCGCGCTTAGTGCGCATCGCCTGCCTTCACGTGAAGACACAGCTGAGCTGACGAGCGGACCCGTAGGCAAAATCAAGCAGCAGGGTGCAAGCTGGCTATGGCCTGAAGAGAGAAATGTCTTTGCCGTCCCCTGAAGTTAAGGCTGAAACGGGCTTACAGCCCATTACCAGCTGTAAGAAGACAGCCTTGGTTTTGTTTTACCGAGCAATTCTTTGCTCCAGCTGCTCCCTGGGAAAGACATGCAAACACCTGATATTTAGAGCTGTACTCAAGCATTCATAACAGGGCAGAAGGAATTCTCCAAACCGACAGGCAAAGTGCCATCAAGCCCTTTTCCCCAGCACCGGGGCACCAACATCAGCGTGCCACCCAGGCACCCGCACAGCTCACGGCAAGCGCTGCTGCCACCATAGGAAAGACAAGAATAATTTGTTCCTCCCTCTGTGCCTTCCCGCTAAATCAATCCGCCTGTATCCCAAACTGCACAGGCTCTGCTAATCTAATTAGCTACGAGTCTAAGAACACAGAGGTCTGTTTGTCAAATCCACAATTACATTAAAGTTGTCCTGCTTTTATTAAGAAAAACTTGGAAAGAGATGAGATAAAAATAGGAAGGAGAAAGATCTGACAGGTAAGTCCCTCCCCTCCGCCGAATGAAAAGCTGTCTTTATGCGGGCACTCATAAATCGGGCAACTTGGATAAACTTCTCCTTGTTTATTATGAAAGCACAAGTTCACCAAGGTCCTTTCATGCCCTGACGTATGACTGGGTTCCAGCTACGTCTCATTTCACGGAGTCAGAGGGTGAGGCGATGGTATTTATAGTTCAGGGCTAGAATTTTGGTTAGAAACAACATAGTTACAGCCCTCAATGCCCAACACACCCTTCTGGGAAAATGCCCACCTGCGTATATATAGATCCCGCAATATTCTTCCTATTGAATATGCATTTCAAGTGAACTTGCTTTTTACCCATCAATTTTAGAAGAAGATAACGTCTGTTGCTTTCTGATCGAGAGACAGAAAAAAAAAGCAGAAGCCACTTTACAGCAAGAAGAAAGACCCTGACGTGATCCCGATGCTCCACCAGACACACTCACCAGGCCTGAGTTTTCAGTAGCCCCTCAACTCCGCTCTTGGCAGCACCCAGAGCACAACCCACACGCCAAGAGGAGCATCCCTGCAGGCAGCTCCGAGCACAAGCAGTTACAGCAGGCAGAGCTGCACAACAGGAGCAGGCAGAAAGGATGGTTTCCTTGGTTCTCCCTTTGAG
The DNA here is from genome assembly GCF_002078875.1 of Numida meleagris. Lineage (NCBI taxonomy): Eukaryota > Metazoa > Chordata > Aves > Galliformes > Numididae > Numida > Numida meleagris. The sequence goes on along the minus strand of NC_034415.1, from coordinate 8,413,858 downwards.
GCAAGGTACAGCAGACACGCAAGGAGATGCTGCTGGATTAACACTCTGTTGCAAAGATCTTATCCATACGCAGTGCCTGGCTGTTTTCTATAGCATCATTATGTAAGTGTCTCTATTTTTAAAACAGACAGAGAGCATTTGTCTGGTCACTCTACTATTATCCCACTCTCAAAACCAGCAAGCTGAAATTCCACCCACTTCAATCATAAATTCACTGGCATAAAGGTGCAATAGCTGTAGAAAGGGACGAGACAAACACTTTCCATCTTCTTTAAAAAGTGAAAGTTCCACCCATTCTAATCAACAGGATGTCAGAACAATAAAGAACGAATGAACAAACCCTTGGAGGGCTTCTTTTAATCCCCCGAATGTAACAGCCATTACCACTACGGCCCACACAGACACCTGGACCACAGCACAGATGCAATTACTGTCGATTAATTCACAGTCAAAAGCCCCCGTTTTCCTGCTACACGCAGTAAATCTGGAATCTAGAAGGCAACTTGCTAACACCCACCCATTCACAAAGTGCTCCGGGATGGCGTGCTGAAAGCTAACCAGAAGACCAATTCAGGCAGGCAGGCATTGTTTTCCCTGCACAGCACTGCATTTATTGGACTCTGTTTTTCCCAACGTCAAGTCATTTAGCACGATTTTTCAGTTCTGCTCCCCACATCCTTCCACGTCCCCCAAAATGTGGCACCAGACACCTCACAAAGGCTTATTTTGGCAGCAACTTCAGACAACACCAAGTGACTCCTTGTAGTCCGCGTGGTTCTGAATCAAGACTTACTGAAACCTATGTAAAGGATGTACAGCTGTAGAAATCTCATTATTTCTTGGTTTTGAGCATTTTTTGTTGGATATAATTGCCTAACGGTGACAGGCATAATGTTAAGGAACCATGAAAGGTGACTGTAAGCAGGGCTGGAAGCATACCTTACTATAACATACTGCAGTTATCTTTATATGCATTCTAAGGCTTGTCAGCATCCCCAAACAGTACTTGTCCGTTGAAAAATCTAGAAAGGAAAATTATCTTCCAGAACTCAGATAATAATCACAAGACCCGCATCTCAAACAGAAAAATAGAATAAAATTCTTTTCATGGTGCAATTATACTGGAAATTCACCTACGCAGGATGCTGTTAATACTGTGCCACAAGGGTTTTCCAAACAAATTTGGCAATGGCAGAGAAGATGGCCCACGGGCAGCCCGTAAACACAACAGCCTCCCTGGAACCACCAGTCCAAGGACCTCCAGAGCCAGGACTGCTGGAAGCCTTGCCAGGACAGGGGCTGCTCTGTAGTGGCAGTTTGCCCCTGCCCCTGGAGGTGCCCCATCAGAGAACAGATACTGAGCTAGACAGAGCTCTGGGCTCACCAAGAGCAACCGCCCTCATTCAAAGCACAAAGAACTGAAGAAGTCACCAACCTGGTAATACACTGGAGTGGAAGCAGACTAGCACCAGCAGAAGAAATGCAGTCAGTAACTTGAGAGCCGTATCACATTACACACCACCTCCTCTCTGAGCATCCTACAGTAACACGGCCTGAGCAGCATCACCTATTCCCCAAAGTACCTTTTCAGACTGCAGCACACCCAAAGTGTGCTTGTGTACACTTCCTTGCAAATATGTGATACGGCACAAAGATAAGCCAGTAGCACAGTAATACACACTTACAAGCGCCTGTGAAATCCCACTGCAATTAGATGCCTGCTTAAACACAGGCAGCGAGGAAATAAGTACCAATAATTAAAACAAACAAACAAAAAAAAACCCTTTCCAGAATATTTTTGGATGCGTATCCAAAACACAGTGCTGTTCTACCATCTGCCGAAGGACGGATGAGCAGCATGCAGGAGGGTGCCTCACCTTTCCCTGTGCCAGAGGCAGGCTGGAAGTGCTCAAGCTCCACACCTACACGAAGGCCTCCAGAATACTGGCTGACGAGAGTCAGTCATTCCCTGCTCCCCCCGTGGCCTGACGCCGTCACATACTGTAACAACAGCAGGCATATGGCACACCAGGGTATTTCTAGAGCAACGTCCGCTTCCACGGCCCCAGAGCCCGCACGAGATGGCTGCACTAAGAGCTCCACCACGGAGCGGATCCCCAGTAAGGCTCCGCACACCTAGACTCCAAAGCGGTGCTGCCCTAACTCGGCCGCACGCTGCTCTGCTCCCTGTGTAGGAGTCAATTCCTCGCAGCGCAGCCTCCCACCTTCCCCTTTTTCTACCAGTTCCCACCTCAGCTCTGCCGCACCGGCGATGCCTGCATCACGCAGCCCATTCCGCCCCGGCCTCCTCTCCAAGCAGATCCAGGGAGAAAAGCCCGCAGATCCCTCCTGCCGCAACGCCTCTTCCATGACAACAGGAGAGGACGGCCAACTTGAAATGGGCAGCTTGAGGGGTTGCCAGCTTCTGCAAATGCGTTTGCAGTGATGTTTTTCTTACTCAGAAAGCTTCCAGCCAAGCTTTGGTCATCCTCCAGCCGTGTCACAGCTCAGGACCGAGCGCCCCGGGCACCATGGGCTGGGCACGCAGGCGCCGCAGCGGCCTCTGCTCACCAGCTAAGTGAAGCTGCAAGGACTTTGCCCGTGCACACGGGCTGCATCTAGCACACTGCAGGAGCTCCTGGAATACATACAATCAATGGGAAGCGTGTCATAATGCTGAGAAGTTTACCAAAATCTGTTTGCTTTGTCACCACGTCCATTCCTTGCGTTTTGTCAAATATTTGCCGCGTGCTCACCGCAGCACATCTCTCTGATGCAAGCAGTCACTCTAATCCACGATGTCATAAATATCATTTGTTTACCCAAAGTTGAACGAGCATTTCAACCTTCGTTAATCTGATTGCATAACAAACTACAGCAGCCTTAAATAACCAAGCTGCTGTCTCCAGGACGGATTAGTCGAAATCGCTCACTTCAGCACCCTGCTTCTTCAGGAACAGTGAAGCTAGAGCGGAAGGAGAAAACACGAGCACCTGGCTGCTGCCGTGCTGGCTGCAGCACGAGACGCGTGGCAGCGTGCAGATGCCACATCATAACTTCACACCTGGCCCAAGCCGCTAGCACGAGCTAAAGCGAAACATTTTCAGCCAGAAAACAACTTTGTGCAATTAACATTCGTCCTGTTCCACCTTATTCACAGCTATCGCGCAGGCGGGGAAGGAAATGATAAGCACGGATTTTCAAAACAAGTAAGCGCACGCACATAAACAAAGGGCATCACTGACATGGCAGATCCCATCACAGCTTATCGGCCGCGTGATGTCACACCCATACATTACAGCTTAAAGCACCAGCCCTCCGGATCAACGCTCCGCTGCCAGACACCGCTCCTCCTGCCCGCGCCGCTTTGGAAATAAACACGCGCAAAGCGCCTCCCGAGACAGAGCAGCAGTTGGAAGATTCTTTAGACGTGATGATTTATAATTATGCTGTGTTACACCACCAAAGAGCCTTACCCAAATCAAGCCGCCTCATTATACAACACTCGGGATAATATACGGTTAAGCAGCATCGACGCGCTCAGCGTGTACCGAAGGGCAAACACCTCCAGCCCCCGCACATGGGAGGCTCAGGAGCACAGAGCCTGGCAGTGGCCGTCAGGCAGCGGGCTGGGAAACCCAAACCCAGATACACGCAGAGCTTTGGGCAGTGTTTCCCCTGAAATCTTAGCAAATGGGGCACGGGGAAGGTGAAGGCCAGGCGAGCAGGAAAGCAGAGGGCAAGGAACATGCTTCAGCATCTCTCACTTCCCACCAGTCTGTCATCAGCTCCTGAGAAATCAAAAGACAGCATCAGGGCAAACACAAAACCGCCCATTGATCGCAGCCGGCCTTCTGCAGCACACAACCAGATCCATCTGAACGCTGCCCACGGCAGCAGCCTCTCCGCTCCCCAGAGCAGCCAGGCATCAGCACACAGCTCTGGCCCGGCAGCGTCTCAGCACCTCTGGGCTTCACCTGTGAGGGACGGAGAGCTCAGCACCCAAGCGCCAGGCTCACCATCCGCTCCAGCCAGCCCGTGGTGCCACGACTGCGTCCAGCAGCAGGGGCGGGGGCACGGGGAAGAAGGGGGCACGGGGAAGAAGGGGGCACGGGGAAGAAGGGGGCACGGGGAAGAAGGGGGCACGGTGCAGCTCGGGCTTTCTGAGCCCTCCGCCGGCCCCGGGCTGACACCTACAGGTGAGCGCGCGGCGCGGAGTGCCGCCGGTTCCCGCCGCTGCGATGCGCTGGGTGCCAGCCCCTCGGAACAGGAGATGCGTGTTTATTTTCTCTATCCGCGGCCCTGCGGCGTACAGCCCGCCGGGGCCGTGCTTCCCGTCCCTCGGGCTCCCGGCGGAGGGCCGCGAACAAGGCACAGCCGCCCGGCCCGGGCCCCACCGCCGCCCACCGCCTCCCGG
>NC_034415.1:8387761-8408846 GCF_002078875.1 Numida meleagris | reverse complement strand
GGGTGGGCGAGGGCCGGCGGGCGCGGGCGGTGCTGAGGCCCCGTGGTGGCAGTCGGGCTGCTCCGGGCCGCGGTCGCCGCGGCGGCCCTGGACGGGCTGAAATCCCATCCCCGCCCTTGGAAGCTCAGGGCCAGCTGGCTTTACATTTAAACACCGTTCCCTTCTGCAACTGCATTCCCTCCCCACTTTCCTCCGTATTCTCTGTGATTAGCGTTCGCTAGATAACTCATGACATGTTCTTTAACTCGTGGATCTGGGATCTTTCTGCGTGGCTTCCTCCCTCCTCGCAGATAAATCATCCGGGAATGGTGTTAGTTACGTTGTGTAATAGTACAGGGCTGTTTACAGAGGTGCCCTAACCCGGAGGCACGCAGATGCTGCACAGACTGCTGCGATTCCGAGATGGATGCAGGGCTGCAAGGATCCTGAAAGTCTCTAACATAAGAACATAGCCTTAATTAGAGTGAAGAGCCTCATAGCTGCCCATTTATCAGGAGAAAATTATTATTAAAAATACTCCCTTTCTAACCCTGTGTTTCGAACATGCATAATCAGGGAGTACGTGTGTCATTTCTATAGGCATTTTGGAAATCCTTAAAAAAATTTCCCACTAGCGCATTTTTCCTGTTCCGTTGACTGATACACCCCAAGTGCTCTGCTTCTTGATCACTTCACTGAAATCTTGCTTGCGCACCGGGAGCGGCAGCCATGCGGCGATAGGACTTTATCAGGTCAAACGGTCGTTATATGCTCTCTGATTTTATGTGCAGTATTTGTGCGAGCGGTTCAATAGCTTGAAGGGGCGATTGTGAGCACAAGGACAGGGGTGTGCTTCATTCCTACTCGTGAAAGTCTTGGGATCAAAGAAACCTCTGTGCACTGACCACTTAGCACCCCCTGAGGAGCGGCCCTGCATCCCCAGTACCCGCAGGCAGGAGTCTGTGTTTGCTGGGATGGAACACACCAGGCATCTGGGCAGGGTTGGGCATGCAGAGACACCGACCCCTCTGGCTGTGGGACAGCAGAGACGTTCACCATCTTAATGTGGAGACTTCTTCCAGTAATTCAATGCTGATCAGCTTTGTTGTGCCTGAATTTTCACTGGTGAAACTCTGTATTCACAGAAGCAGTCTGCAGGCATAGAAGTGTAGTTCTTCATGAAAATGACTGTCCTCTGAAAGAGGTGGAGGCTGAGGTGAGGCTTACATAGCTTTTTCAGATTGTTTCTGCCAAGCAGTGCTGCCACATGAACTAGAAAGGCTCTTGCGAGCATACATTTATTTTATCACTTAGAGCGTTAGTATCTTTCAGTAATCCAGGCAGAGATGTTTACATCTAAGGACATTTTTCCTTCACCATTATGAAAATGTTAAGGTAGATAACAGTTTGTTTGCCAAATCACTGGCAAGATCCCATTTGCAGTCATTGCTACCTTCCTCTTTCCAGCAATCTAATTATCTTTCTCAGCATTGGGAATGACTACCAGTATGGTGGATGTAAACAACATCAAGAGATTCCAGAGGAGATAATATTTTCAACTCTAGGCTGACAATTCTGAAGTCGGCCTACTTTGTTTTTCACCCTGTAGAGTGCCTGATTCTGTTTCCAGTGACACATGGAGCTTTCACGGTGAAAAATATGATCGCTATGCTGCTGTGACTGCTTCCAATAAAAATGACCATATAAGAGCAGCATAAAGCAAACATATTTTGTTTAGCCTCCGTGAACAAACCTCTCTGTTTTCCCTGTGATGTGTGCAGTTGGTTAACATTTATAGTAATAACTATTTACATAAAATCCACTTTCTTGTGAATAAATTTGTTGATCGAGTCTTTGTCTACTACTGCAGCATAGTCAAAGTTGCATCTTAAGGCAGAAAATAGTTATTTCCCTATTTTCTCCTGCTTGTTTTACTCATTTTTGGCACTGCATACTGTGCAGTTATCTTTAGAAGCTGGAAAATGATGAGGAGTGTAAACAATGTCCAATATCCAGAACATATTTGGTACCAAGTCTGAGCTGAGCCTAGCACCCTGTCCTTCCCTTGGGGTCCCTGAACACATGTATTGGTTCATTACTCCGAGAATAAATTGTGATTGTAATGTCAAAACCAAGGGCAGGGGTTGTTTCTGAAAGAAGGCTGCCCCTCAAAAGTCTTGGAAAAGAGAAGAATGGGGTTTGAATTGAATATCAGCAGACTCCGGACTGCAACTGAATGACTTCTTCTGAAAGACGTTCCAACTCTGGGCTGCATTCTCCAAGGTTAGGTTTTAGGACCCTTTCTTCACTAGGGAATTAGCTTGTGTGCCACTGAAATCACTAGGTTTACCAATGGGAAGCCCTCCTCAAGTGAGGTAAGTCTGACATCAGTGGGAGCTTTGTGCACACTGACCCTGACACAGCAGTGCGCTGGATGGAGCAGAGAGACGGATGTGTGCAATTCCATTTCGGACAAAGTCAGCAGGCTTTACAATTGTGTACCAGCTGGTGACTTGATGTCTCAGAAGCTGAAAGTTCACATTGATAGGCTATTTGTTGGCTAATTGACATGTTATTTCTCTCCTGATTAATCTGCTTCATTATGGTATAGTTTCACCCAAGCTGATATTTTTTATCTCCAGTGTGGATACAGTCGTGTCAGGATTCTACCACTCATGCATTATGGCATGCTTACATTCACAAAAGAGCATGTTCAGCACATTATCACTAACTATGTAGGGAGATTTAAAAGTGTTACAGCTGGTATTTGCGCAGAACAAGCCATGAAGATGCAAAATGTAGAGGGAAGTGCTGGAAAAGGCAAGAGGGCAGTTAAAGCAGAGGTTTAGAAACATCAGTTTGGCTCAGTTATGCAAAAAAAAAACAAGCAATAAGAGAACTATTTTGCATTCAGATGTCAGTATTTCCCAATATTTTAATGAAACTCTGCACTTCAGAAATAAGTTAAATTAGCGAAGTCATGGCTCAGCTTCCAGATAAATAAGTGAAATTGCTATACGTTTTTCCTAATTAGCAGAAGTTTAGAAGAAAGCTAAAATGTTACACAAGTTGCTGTTGGGAACAGCTTAAAGGTTCTAACCGACTGATGTCATCGAGACCCTGCTCAAGAGATGCTAATGTAAAGCTCAACAACAACAAAATTCCTTTTCCCTTTAAGAATACAAATTCCAGAACATGGAACTATTTCCTAAACATGCTAATATTCGAAGGTCTTTGTAAACATAATCTCTAGGGTTGGAAAATACAGTCACTGTGAAAGGATTCTGACAGCTGGGATGATTAAGCCATTCCTCCCTCCGCAAGGGCTGGAGGAGAGTCAGAGCCGGGCTCACTTGGACAAGATAGCTGGTGCTGCTTGATAGTGAGGAGAGGGCACAGAAATGTGCAGGCTGTGTAGATTTAGTTTCCTTCCATGGATTTTCCGTGCCCTGCAAAATTGGAAGATGTCACATACAAACGTTTTTACAAGATGGCAAGCTTGCTGAGGTGGGTTTGATGCTGGAAATCAGTGAGCTGCTCTTTGAGCTGTTCTGTACTTGACAAGCAGTACAGGAACCAATGTGTGAACTTCCCAGCTTCTCTTTAGTGGTGCATTAACATCAAAGTCTAGCTTTACATATTTAAATGATTACAAATTAGTGGATGTTTGTTTTGCACAATCTGGCCCTGCGCATTGCATTCGCTGTCATTATTAAAATGGAAATGGTGTTAGTCTGCAATAAAGAAAAAAAAATGGATTTGCAAATTCTCAGCGTGTTAGAGAATGCATTTCAACCAATTCATCTTAGAGTAAGTAATGCCCTTGGAAACCTGGATTGCTCTCCTCCAGCTCTCTGAGCGGTACACCTGTTCAGAGGGCAGGAAGGAGACTGAAGTATTTAAAAAGAGTCAGAGACTGAGCTGCATTACATAAAGTCGAGTGATTTTCCTGAATTTTCTTTTTCATGTTTTTATCATCGCAGAATAGGGGCTACATTAGAAACCTGGGACTGAAAGCAAGCCCAGCTGCAGCAGGAACCTATAGATGCTCCAGGGAATATTTTTAGAAAAGCTTTACTGGTCCCAGTTCTACGTGCAGTGTTTGCTTATTTGCTCTTCAGATTCAATTATTCTGTTTATACCTGGCCTTGCAATTAGGCAAGTTGAGATAAAGCAGGCAGATAAGCCCTCAGATAAGACATGCACGTTTTTGATGCTGTATAAACAAAAATAAGGATCTGTGTCGGAGCATCCAATTCTGAGGTCCTAATTCCAGGTTAATGGCACAGCAAAGCTGTCTGCTAATTGCAGGTGAAGGCAGAGAGAGGAAAGAGTGAGCAAGAGCTGTAGTGTTTGGTTGTTCAGCTTCGTTGGTGCAGCACAGATACAGCTGAAGTCAATACACTCAGACTGTTAGCCCAAAATTCATTTCTCCCTGGGATTGGCTGCATTAGAAATTGGTTCCCACTAGTTAGAAAAAAAAGGAGATTGTCCCACACAGAGACCACCGACCACAAGTGCGCTGAGGTCTTCATCTCCCTCCCGCCTCATACAGGCTGTAGATCACCTCCATTCAGCCACAGAGGGGACCGCCAGGACATAGGCTTCAATTAGGAGGGTTCTTTGGAAGCCATCCTTCATACAGGGAACTTTAGTTTGAATTTTGCTGTCTGCGTATTTGGGAAATGGGTGGGTGGGTGTGATGGGAGATAAGAGTTGCTATGTAATGATTCCTTGGCAGGACGGCTGTAATACAACAATAGCAGTTTACTTGTCATGATAAGATCTTAACGTTGAATATGGAGGCCACTACGTTAGGAGATACGCATTGTTAAGTTTTAAGTAAATCGGTCCTTTGGGCCTTTAAAAATACTTTTTGCAAGAACGTAAAGCAAAAAGTGGTGGTTACAATAATAATGAAGAGTTAGGGGATTTTTCATATATTTAATGCACTGGAAAAAAAACATTCCAAGCTCTTAACTAATTAAAGGATTGCTCCAAAAAGTAAAAGCTGGTGTGGGGGAAGTCATCATCATTTGTGTTTTACCCAAGGCATTTATCAGCATTTCAGCAAAGAACCGTATACCATGCAGTTACACATGAGCACAACTTCTGCTAGATGGAGATCTCAGGTCCCAACATCTCTATTACAGGCAGGAGAGCAGGGGCAAACAGTGATTCAGTAAGGGGCACAGAGGGTGAGAAGCAAAGCTACCAGCCATGGCTCATAGGCTGTATCTTAACTGCTGGCACAGCTTCCTTCTTTTCATGCACTGAAAAGGAGGTATTAGAAAGGAATGGATTTGTCTGTTTGCTTTTCAAACTGAAAGGAAAATGCACTGACTTCGGGCTAGTGCTGTCCATATGGGAGAGAAGGTCTATTTTATCGTGCACCATTGCCTGTTATTCCTTCTTAATTTCCAAGCTGAGGAAATAAAGAAAAAATATTCAGTGTCATTATGGTGCTATTACGGCAGAAAATTTAATTGCATTCCAATCAAGGCAAAGTTATGATCCCTTAGAAATTGTAAGTTGGTCCAAAACACTGAGCTTTTTTGTAGTGATTGTTACTATGCACCTTTACAGAAAGTGTGACACAGCTGGTCATCCGGTGTAGTCAGTGGAGAGAATCAGACAGGGATGGAAATAAGGACCTCCAGAGGCTGATTTCTTAGATGAGTAACTTAAGATGAAACCAGCGACCTCCTGGAGGCTTCTGTTCAGATAACGAGCACAAACACAGCATCTAACTTCTGATGTCTCAACTACGTGAGGTGAATCCCATCCTCAGGGGGCAATTCAGTAATGTTTATTAAGGCAATCACTCCGTTGTCATTTTAGGCAGCTTTCCCTCCGTAATCACGTAAACTGTTTTGCTTTTCTTGCTTGTCTGCTTTGTTAGAGTTTATTTGTTCTTCCTCCTCCAGAACTGTCATCGTTCAACTCGGAGATATGTGGAAATACTGCTACTTCAGTAATTACTGAAAAACTGCTTTCAGTTCTTTATCAAAACAAACTTGTTTGCTCCCTGGGCTACTCAAAAGTTCCTCTCTTTGAGGAAGAAGGAAAATAGTTCATAGAAAGAAGGATGTCTTTTCCAAAAAAAGCCAGGGAGGATGCTGCCGGCAGGATTTTCGTAGTGATCTCTGTAGCTTTGAGGCAAGGAGAGGAACGGAGGCAATGGCCCCAGTATGACTTCACTCAGTATCTGTGGGGCAGAGATGTATTAGAAGTGTTAGTTGTAGAGCCGGTTAATGATGTAGCTTAGTCGAAATAATGTCTCGTATGTGTTGTATTTCAGTTTTGCGGTGTTGTAAGAAGTTACGTAAAAGGTTTGCCTTATTCTTGGAGTCTCGTTAGTCGGCATGTTCAGTACCTCGTTCTTCCCTAATTAACTGGGAGAGTAAAAGGAGGGATTAAAACTCTGAGACTACACTTTGAAAGAATCTGTAACAAAGTTCTAACAGAGAACTGTTGTGGGTGATTGAAAATTGAATGCTGCTGAGGCGTTCACTCTAAATAAGTTTACTTTGGTTTGAGGCCAAATCAGAATTAGTGTTTCCAATGAACTGCGTTCTGATATGACGCATAGTTTGGCTGTTATTTACTCATGTTTAACCAGAAGGAAAAGCTAGGCTCCATCATTTTGAGCAAATGTCCAAACAATAGGGACTGTTCTGGGTCTAGAAAACCAGATTCAGCATTCAGCTCAGAGATTTGTGCATGCCAGTGAGAGGCACAAGGATGTCCATCACCAATGGCCATGGCTGTGGGGCTGGAAGGCAATCTGACCTGTCTGAGCTTGTGGGAAAAAAGACACATTTCTTCCAGCAGCTAAGTGGAGGTTATTACGGTTTTGCAAAATCAGCTGCGGGTCACTAACAGCTTCCTTACATTGTAAAGCTGCAGCAGAGGCAAGAGTCAGGCACGTGACTGGGTGAAGTGCGTGATATTAATACTCACTCAGGTGAGCCAGTTAAATATAGAGATAACACTGCCTTTTCTGAGCAGGAGCTGAGGGATGAAAGTCTTACTGACAGTGGTATAGTGAAAGGAAAGCTGCCTGTCTGCATCAGCTCCAACATCATCTGGAGCCTGCTGCTTGTGGGAAGTGCTCCAGGCTTCCAAAAAGGAGGAGGAATCTGCCCTGGGGTGGGTACTGCCCTGTGAGTCTGAAGAAACTATAAGCCAAACTAACTCTTAGCAAGCATTGTGGCAGTGCCATTTTTTTATAGCATGCTGCAAAAACATCTGTTACTTGATTTGCTTTTTGTATTGTGTACGTGTCCGTGTGTGTGCGTGTGCTCTTCTGAGAAGGGTGAGGAGAGGCAGAAAGACAGACCTGGCAGTGTCTGAGGTTTGCTGTGACTCAGAGGTCCAGGTGCAGTCCTAAAGGAAAGTTAGATTTAAGACAGATTTAAAGATAACTCTTTAAAGATGCTTGACCAAGCTTCTTTTAGCATTCAGGAGTGGAGGTCTGAATCCACAGTTTAGATTGCTTTTCCTTATCTTTGCAATCAGTGGTCATGCATGATTTCTACAGCTTTGCACAGTTACCATAAAGAAATAGAAAGTGTTATTTCCTCCCTTAGCTGCAGTGGGACTGTGTTCTCCCTCCCGTGAGTTGCTATCAGCAGCTAAAAGGTATGGAGCAAAGCCAAACCTTTGCTTGTGTTGTCTGTGACTTTTACCATTGACCAGCAAGTGGACTGTGGTTCTCAGAATGAGATCAGACAGATGGTTCTACCCTGCTGAACACCACTGGATTAGCTGTAGATGGGGTTTCCTCTTAACTGGCCGCTGCTTAAAACTTGAAAGTGAGCGGTCTGAGGTTTTAAAGGAACTTCTGGCTTTAAGAGCAGTGGCTCCTTGTAAGCTTAGCAAAACCTTTCAGAAATGAACAGAAACCATGTCATCGGCTTTCTTCAATACTTTTCACCATGTCTCTGCACATCTGTCTCCTTCCTTAGATACGTTTGAGAGGTCTGAAAAATCTGATTCAATCTGAGGTTTCATTGACTGAAAGCGTGTCTGAAGGTGTACTTTAGGGGCAGGCCTTGCTCGCCTCCCATCTGTGTTGCTGTGTGACCTGGATGGATGTCATCTCAGTTCCTGCTTCCTGTTGCTCTGTCTTCAAACATACGTAATGTGTTGACCTGCTCCACAGCAGGCTTTGAGATACCTGGATGAGAAAACACTAGATGTTTTATCATCTCATTCGGTGTGATGAAGGTGGAGGGAAAAGACGGACCTGTTTGTACACTCTTTAGTATCTCCCCTATCTGGAGCTGGAACAGTTAAGTGAACAAAAAACCAGTAACTAAGCTGAGCAGATCCCAGTTATCAAGGAGAGGATTGTAGAATCACAGAATCATAGAACTGTTTGAGCTGAAAGGGACCTTTAAAGGCCATCTGATCCAACTCCCCTGCACTGAGCAGGGACTCCTACAGCTCCATCAGCTGCTCAGAGCCCGTCCAGCCTGACTTTGAGGATCTCCAGGAATGGGGCACCCACCACCTCTCTGGACATGGATCTTGATATAAAATGAATGTTTTTCTGTTTTGTGTTTCAGTGAGGACCAAATCAGGCCCCGAAGTGAGAATACTCACGTCAGTGTCACAGCCTCCACTTGCGTTCTGTTCAGAAAACAGCTACTTCCATTACTGTTATCCCACATAACTGTATTAAGCGTTGTCTAGGTGTTATCTATTCTTCCTGTACCATGACCAGAAGGGAGACTGGATACCATATGTAAGCTTGCCATATGTTTATATGCACAGCTGAAGAAGTAGTGGAGGAGGTTCCCCCTCGGCCGAACTCAGTGGAGTTGGGTGAGAAGCAATCCAACTTCCAAGGCTGAGTAGAACATCTTCTCCCTGCCATGCACCGAAGCTTGTGTTTCAGAAGAGGATTATGGCTTCTTTGATTGTGACTAACTCTTTACAAGTACAAGGAGCCTTCTCTTCTCTTGGTGTGACCAGGACTGTTAGAAGAGAATCAGCTGTGGGCTGAGCGGGGGCCTAGCCTGGGCTGGTCTTCTTTGTGCATGGCATCAACTTCAGTGCCTCAGCTGCTCAGTCCCCAGTGAATCAGGCATAAATACTCCTTGGTTCCTCACCTGAACAGTGCAAAGTTTCATTGTGCTATATTTGAGCAGCACTTTGAAGATACAAAGCCCTAGCATTTACGATCTGTTTCAACATGTATGTCCTCCTAGTAAACTGCAGTATAAAAGCCAAACTCTCATCTCAGTCACAATGGTATTAAGAATAGCGTATATGATTCAGAAACGTGAGTGGTTCAGAGCCCATAAAAGATACCAGATGTAAGTGAAACCAACAAAAAAAAAAAGTCTGTGTACTACAAAGCAGTATTACAAAGGGGGCTTGTAACAATCTATGCAGAATATTCTTTCTATTGTAGGAGAGGTTCTCAGTGTGTTCTCCAGCAGCAAATCGTATGTAAATTACAAAATTTTTTCCAAGATGCTCTATAAATACATAAACCTTGTGGGCTGTGATGAGTCGTAGACTGTTACCCAATCTGCCCTGCAGCAGGCCAGGAAAGTAGATCTGCTGCTGCAAGAGACAGCCATTTTCCAAGATTTATGGACTGCAAGTATTTTATTTACTATCCAAGGAACGAGTCCGTACTTGTTGCAGAGAATGAGTATAAAGTGTGCAGGGTCAGATCCTCACTGGTTTTGTGCGACTTTGAAAATAAATTAAAGCGTCCCTGGAAGCTGAGAGTTCAGGTGTCGTTTGGTCCTGTGGGATTTCGCAGGCAAGGCTGGCCTGAGAGCCTGCGGTGTGATGTATGGAGAGGCTGTTAGACCTTACCTCTGAGCTCAAAAGATACATCTGAAGCATGCATACAGAATATGTAGATATCGTTTTCAATCCGCAAACCAGCGTCCAGCACAGACTCTTTCTGTGTTCTGCTTTTAGCTTTCTTATAACTGAGTTTCATCTGGCTGAGATATAGCACGTCATCATGCCCAAACGCTTTGTATGCTCTAAGCTATATGTAAGGGTCATGAGTATTTTTTTAGGTACGTGCATTCTCAAAGTCTTATTAGAGGTGGCACTAATATTTACTTGTTTGCCTTTCAAATGAAAGGGAGTCTGTTTAATAACATCAGTGGTTTGGTCAATATTGGCACAGTCCCAGCGCTGAGTGGGAAGTTGGATGGTGTTTTTATTAACCTCAGCCCTGTATAAACTGCTGCAGCTTTTCTTGGGAGGCTGAGCTTTCTGCTGCTGTAGCGTGAGCAGGGCTGCAGAGGAGGAGCAGTCAGTAGGGCTGCCTGCTGTAATCTCGGGCTGATCCCTGAATTGTTGCTGGAAGTGCCTCCGGCCTTTGCTCTTCATCATGGTTGCCACCATCCCAGAAACAGCTTGTCTGTCCTTGGTCCATTAAACATCTTCTCTTCCTCCTCCTGCTCCACTTTCAAATCCTCAGCTCCCTGTGGGAAACCCCAGTTTTTGCCCCTTACCTGCCACGCCAGCGCTGTCTGCGGAACAGCTCATATTTGTTTGGCAGCATCTGCTTGCTGTGACTATAATTTTCCATTCCAGAGATGTGGTTAGCTGGAAAGAGCATTTATTCATGCGCTGATACTCCTGCGAAAGCATGCTATGAATTATGCTTCTTGCATAGTTTTCTGTGGCAGTCATCACAGTATCTTGCTGGCAGAAGTGGATTTTTTTCTTAAAAGAGCTCCGAGGAGGGGAAGTGCACTGATTGCCCTGTTAGAGATGGAACAGCTAAGGCAGGGAAGCAAGATGATTTGCTCTAGAATTCTGTGGAGGAGGAGTGGGAGAGAAAATCCCACATGCCGAAGAAGGAATTAATCCAGACTGCAGAAAACATGGAAGATGACTCAGTTGCAGAGGATAAAAGATTGGAAGGCAAGGGAAAGCTGCCCAGAACTCTGGATGGATGTGAGAGAGAGAGGAACTGTATTTTCTGAAATGACTCACAAGACATTATCTGCACACACGCAGCCAAAAGGAAGACCAGTGTCTGGGCTGGCCTAGGACATATCTGTGAGAAAATAAGGACACTGTGAGTTCCAAGGTCATTTCTTCTTGGCTTGAGTGCTCTGCTGGGCAGCACGCTTAGAGGAGAGCTCCCTGCTTACAGAGAATCTGAATTCAAACCTCGGAGCAAAGCATCCTCTCTTGGATCGATAGTTCTGTTCGCAGCAGAGGTTGCAGGGCAGGGTCACTGGAGATAGGTGGTTACTTTGCTACCGAAAGCTTTAATTTCTGTCTAGTAACCACTACTGTTTTCCACCTACTGTATACTACTCTGCTTAAACTATTGCTTGTGTTAGTGCTCATGATTTAATCTTTTTTGTCTTAAGAAGTGATGGCAAAATAGTTAGTCCTGCCAGAATATTCCCAAGAGTTATCATTGTTCAACTTTTTGCGTAAGTGATGCAATGGCAGACATTTAGGTGTGCAAAACTACAGAAGGAATTAGACGTGGATTTAGTAAAGTGAATCTATGCTGGATCAAGTCTGTAATTCACTGAAGATAGCTTTTCACTCATCAAGAGTATCTAATAAGTCTCAAGGCAATGATTTAATCTCTTATACCTTGAATTCAGCCACCCAAACACGCATCTGTCTCTACATCACCTGGTGTTTACAGTCAGTTCTTTAGGTGATATGCACATTGGTGTCCCCTGTGGAAAAATCTATGTATAAAACCAAGAACAAAGTGTGAAAGGAAGAAAATTCCCCATTAGCAGTGACTTACCTGAGCAATTGTCATCTCACTGGGATCGGGTTTTCACGGTACACTTGGTAAAGAAACACTGTGTTACATTGTGTGAGTAAAGCTCCAGGCATTTATCTTCCAGTATCCAAGGAAGTTACCCACGTCTTCCTCTTAGCTGGCAGTTGAGCTAAGGCACACTGGTGCAGACTAGTACCCAAAGCTACAGTGACTCTATAGGGATGAGTAAAACCAAGTGAAATTTGAACCGGTACGTTTTCCCTTGGGACATTTCAGATAGCTCCTATTTCTACCTACAGATTGAGAGAAGAGATAGTTACAGAGAATTTTTTTCTGCTCTTTGCCTGTAATGCCAGAGCAAAGAGTTAGGGAAGTAGAAAAATCATCAGGAAAAGGGAACTCAGCAATTTTGGGTTTGGAAAATGTCTCTGACTCATTTTCAGGGAGCCTTTGGCAGGGAAGGTTGCTTGATTGACTCAGGGAACCTCCATGTCAACCTTGCATTAGGTCTAAACCAAGTTATTTTTATGCATAAGGTAGCTGCACATTATTAACAAAAATAACCCTCCCCTTTCGTAGTCAGTTTTAATTTACCTCAGCTCTGCCACCAGATTTCCTTTGGATGCCAGTGGGAGGTGAAATAAACTTCTAGAAATAAAGACTCTCCGTGTAGCTCGCCCAATAAAATGTAACTAAAATGTAATGTTAAAGATGGAATATTCTAAATGAAAGGCATCCTTCCAAGCAGCCTGACGTATGATGAATGTGATACCTTTGAAACTGGCAAACGCCCAAGCTAGCTCAGCATTCAGATAGCTGAACACCCCTCTTTGAAACTTCTCTGTGGGAGAAACTGATGCTCTGCAAAGATTTTTTAAAACTGCAGAGAAAAGAAGGACTGGCAGTCATAAATATTTTGAGAGCTGGAGAAAGAAGCTCTTCAGAAAATTACATGTTGAGCTAGCTTTATTGCTTCAGCATGCACAAAAGTTATAAATGTCACTGCGTACTCACAGTATTCGCTGAGCTACCTGTTGGGTTAATTGCAAGTCTGTCACCAACATTAATGTTTTCATACAGTCTAGATCCTCTAGTCCTTCAGACAATAGAAAGGAAAACTCCACGATGCTCCTTCTATCCTGCAGAGCCGTTAGCAGTACCCAGATGATGGTTTACAACAGCCAAGGAGTTTAAAATTCCACGATGAAGGTCTGCACTTTCCTATATGTATATGAGCTGTAATTCCCACCTCGTTGCACTGACAGTTGTATTAAAACCAAATGGCAAACTTGGAATGATGGAAGTGATGGAAGTTCACTGAAATGTTGGTACAGAGTTATCTTACTGCCTGATTTAAATGCCTACACTAGAAAGTTGCCTTGGCTCCACTTACAATCAGTGGAGATGAATCCATGCGTGGTCCAGCCCATCTAAGTGCCTCTCTGGTGAAGACTTTTGCCCTCTCCTGTTTTAATGTCTCCGTGGGCACCAAAGCTGGATGCAAGAAACCAGGCAGCATGAATAATGTCCCATAGAGAGATAGGTGCCTTGCATCAAGAGCAGAGCTATGACACCAGCCTCACCTGTAGGAACACAGGACAAGATCTCTGTTCTTCAGGTGGATACAGACTTGTGACAGTCCCACAGGAGTGAGACATAGAATCACGGAATCACAGAATGGTTTGGTTTGGAAGAAACCTTGAAGCCCAGTTCCAACCTTTCCAAGGACAGGGACACCTCCAACCAGACCAGGCTGCCCAAACCCCCACCCAGCCTGGCCTTGGGCACCTCCAGAGATGGGGCACTCACACTTCTCTAAGCGGCCTGTGTCAGGGCCTCGGCATCCTCTGAATAAAGAATTCTTTCCTGCTAGCTAATGTAAATCTCCACTCTTTTCGTTTAAAGCTGTTACTGCTCGTCCCATCACTACACTCCTTGGCAAAAGTCCCATTCCAGCTTTCCTACAGGCCCCTCTTAGGTACAGGAAGGCCATGATGAGTTCTCCCCAGATCCTTCTCCTCTCCAGGCTGAACAAGCCCAACTCTCTCAGTCTCCCTTCATAGGAGAGATGCTCCAGCCCTCTTGTCAGCCCCAGGGCCACAGCAACCTGGAAGAGTCCTGATGAGTGTGGCAAGGCGACTTGCAAACATACCTGTCAGCTGTAGCTTTTTAATCAAATCCTGCAGCACTTTGCAGGAAGAAGTGGTTGGATGAAAATGCCTGTTTTCGTGTAATTTTACTTGCTATAAGTAGAAGAATCATCTGGGGGTAGAAGAGAAAATCCAGCTAGTAGTTTGACCTTTTATTGTATATAATGGAGAGGTGACATGGGAAGCAGAAATTTAGAAGAGCAAACCAGCATGCTAGACATCAAACAAGACAGCATTGAAAGCACCTGTAATGCACCTCTGAGAGGGTGAGTTTAGGTGATGTGCAAATGGGGAAGAAGGGGTCACAATCTGCTTTGGGGACGTGCAGCAAATATGCAACAGGGGCAGTTTGTGTGAGGCTTCATAGATAACTGAAAACTGATCATGGGGAGAGCAGTAGAGTGTCTACCTTCCCACCCTTTCATAGGTGATCACAGACAGCTGTGCTTTGAGCTCTCCCTCAAGAGGTGAGGCTGGCTAGCTGAGAAGTACAACCTGCACCTCCCTTGTAACTGCAGGTGAGATCTTAGCTTCCTGAGAGCAGAAACGCACCAGAATTGTGACCTGTTAGGAAGACAAGTGAAAAGAGACCCAGCCATAAACAAGAGAATCAGATCTGGGAAGACAGCATGGTGAAAGTCAAAGCATACACACTTCTAATTCTAAGCATGTAAAGAAATAAACAGCTCTGGGACAAATGAGGTGACATCTATAAATCTTCGCTTGATACCAGCATGTATCGTCTGAGGAGGAATACACTGGAAACATCTTAATGGTACTCATGTTAGGAATATGCCATCGCAATCATATTCATTAACATCTCTTTAACAGGCATGGTCACAGAGATACAACACCAGCAAAAAGTCCAGATTTGATGCTCAACCCTTCCAAAAAGCAAAGAATAATAACAACACTGGAAAAAGAAGGAACAATTGAGCAGTTTGGGTGTAAGCAGACAGTTGTACGAGGTACACAGGACCTTCATCTTGGGGAACTCTTTGGTCTGCCCTCTCTGGATTCCACTATTTCCTTTTCCCCCTTCCTATCTGATAGGTGTAAAGGAATAAATATTCTAGACAAGCACCTCATTACAATACAGGCCTGTTTCGTTGCAAGCCAGATGTTTTCAACACCATGTAAGAAGGCAGTACCTAAAAAGCATTAAAATAGTTACATTTTGTAGTGCATGTTAACACAGAGGAGCCCAAGCAAGAGCTCTGTGCAAGTAGCTGCACTTCCTCTCCATGGGCTGAAAACTATTGATTTTCTTTGTTAAATGAAATATGTGCTATGTTATAGAGATGCTTTTGCATCTTTCCCAGTTTCTTTTCTTTCAGTTGAAAAACTGGAGACTGAACTCCCTTTATTTTCCTTAACATCTTCAGAGCTTTTCTGAAATGGGATTCCTCCCTACTACCACCCCACCACGGCGTTCTGGAAAGTGGTTACTGGGGTTTGGTGTGTGGGGGGGATGAGTCAAAACTCTCTCTCAATGTCACAAGTAATTTTAAAAGTGTATATTTTTTAATCTCATAAAAACAATAGGTTTTTCTATTTTAATTCTAACATTTGAAGTAGCTGTTAATTTACAGACTTCCAGACATCTCCTGCTGCGGAACTGCCCGTGTGATAATAAGCAGCAGCTCTTTAGCACCATGGAACATTTCGGAAGTGTTTGATTTTGTAAGTGGGGGAACCTTTCCAGTCTGTCTAAGACAGATAGCAATTTTCTGATTCTTCGCTATGGCTGGATATGTATCACTCACCAGTGAGAACAGGGGAAAGCTGAAGCATCCCCTCTGGAAGACAAACGCACAACTAACTTGCATTGCATTTATGTAGTGTCAAGCCAGGATATCAAAAAAGACACTATTGTGGCAGCTAGTCATATGCATGTGACAGTCAGGAGCTTGTCAAAAGCCTCACGTATTTAGCGTTGTTAATTCTTGTGATCGCATCAAGCTTTTCATCTTCCATCAATTCGGATGGCTCTCCTTCTGGGGACAGCCCATCTCTCAGCTGACATTTCATGTGCAATGTATTAGCATCGCTGTATCTCTGGCAGCGAAGGGAAGGTGCAGCTGGAGCATCAGAAAGCTGTTGCTGCAGTGCCACTTGTTAGCAGCAAGGGCCAGGGAGCTGTCTGGTAACCACAGCTGAAAAAATCAAAGACCTGGGAGAGGAAGAGGGCTGCACGCCAGGAGCATCAGCCTGAGCTGTAGCTCCCTTTGCACGCGGCTCTGCAGTACAGCGCTAGCTGTTGGCACGTTGCACCAACAAGAGTCCAAGTCCCCACGTTAAAGATAGGCAAATTATGAAATACACCATGACATGAGGAGCATGCACTGTTGTTCTGAGGTAGCAGGGGCATTAGCTGAACTCATTTCTTCCTCCTTTCCACAGGAGATCAGCAAGAGGGAAATAGCCGTGAGTTGTTGGGGCCAGGGGGCTATGCATCCCTGGGAGGGCAGTGCTCTGCAGCACACTTCTTGCAGACCTTTGGAAAGACAGCTCTGCTACTGCTGCAGACATTTAACTCTTAGTATTGAATCCAAAGAAGCCATCTGGAAGAATCCTGTAACATGTATTTTTTTTTAAATACACTAGGCTGTCATACAATGACAGCAGGCCTTTGGGCAAAGGCCATCATGGAATTAAAATAAGACACAGCCTTGGACAGAAATGGAATATATAGGTAATTGAGTACATTAGAAAAAGGTGTAACTTTGTTTGCAGATCAAAAATGCTAAAGAGGAAGGAGAAAGTTTGAGAGCTGAGAAGACCATTTCAGAAATGTGTGTACCTTCTTGATCCAGCTAGGACCAAACTTTTCCTTTTGGTTATACAAGATAGAAATTCCAATCCAATAGAAGAAAAGAGTTTTCATCCATTGGAGAAACTGAGAAATGCTGTCATAGGTTGACAGTAGAATTTGACTGGATGTGATCCCAAGCAATGTGCTGTAACTGGAGCAACTTTGACAGGTTGGAGGTTGGAGCAGAAGACCTCCGGAGTTCCCTTCCAACCTGCGTCATTCTATGCCAGTAGTCATGTTTGGGTTTTGTGTTTTTCCTTTGTATATCATTACTAGTAGTGGTAATCCTGTACAACATTTAGTGATGTTACCTGTTAATATTGAACTTTAAAAGGTTTCAGCAAGATCCTGTGCCAGAGGGACCCCGTAGGGCATCCCAAATGATGTGTACCTACAAGATGTGGATGGCTTCATTGTGGAGGTGGGGAAGGCGGTGGACTCTTAACCTAGCTCAGCAGGACAGGATGTTAAGAAGGATATGTTCCTCACTCAAAACAATGTAAGGCTTTTTTTTTTTTTTTTAATCTGGTCAAAATGCAATTATTGAGATTGGAGTTTGGCTGTGACACCTGGGCTAGCCTGTCTGCAAACACGAAGTGAGCCAAGCTGCTGAAGCTTGGGCCTTGGAAGTGTCTTTGGGTGTTTACGCCATAAGGTTCTGAGGCTGCCCAGTTTTGGGGTTTTTTTTTTGGTTTTTTTTTGAAAGTTGATTTTATGATGTAACTGGAAGGTTCTGCGAATTTTTAAAATCTTCATCTACTTATGCTTACATTCTTGTTAAGCCTAAAGTTAAACTGCTTCTATGGCAGTGACAGCTCAGATGTGAGCAAAGGGCCAAATGAGAATTATGTGGAGATTTCATTTGACAAGGCTGCTTCAGACAAAAGAAATGTTAAACAAATAACCTTACACAATGGGAAATGGTGAACTTCTGCTGAACCTTGCAGATGGCTCTCTGCCAAAGGAAAGTTTGAAGCTACTCACACGTTCTGATTTGGAAATCTCTCTTTTAATGTCCGGCATTTGTATACCATTTTAAATGGAAAATGAAAAGTGCTTAATTAACTTTCCAGGGTATGACAGATGATAAAAATTAAAATTGTCTGCCCAGAACTCCTGTTTTCACAGAGCAAAAATCCTGCACGCTGGTAATTGCCCTGATGACCTAAACCTATGCCATATTGTGCTGTATGTGAACACATAGGTGAGAAGAAATGATTTCACACTATAACAATAATATCAAAGAAAATGGAAACTTTCAGGTATATCACCCTGTGTGTTTCATTCAGGCCATAATCTGCTGTCATGAGAAGCAAAAGCAGGCATGGTCTGGATAGCTTTTCAGAATTATCTGTTTGGCTAGACAACACAAAGCAAGGGCGCTGGGTAGAGGCAGTGACTTTCATAAAGGTTGGTAGAGACAGAAGAAGCTTCCAGGCCTACGAATCCTTCAGATTTTAAAATAGAACTGCAATTTTTCTACCTAATATAAACCAAATCCTGGCTAGGAATGTGAATTCTGCATGTCAGGGAAAGCCTCTGACACCCGACCACTCAGCCTCTTCGGATTGATATTCTGGAGGTTTTTTTGCCATTGCAGAAAAGCTGCAGTCTAGCATTTTAAGTATCCCAATCATTTATCTGCAGTAACAGCAAAGAAGAAATTGCTACAGAGATTGATCTCATCAATTGAAATTAACTATTGGAAATGGAAAGCTGCCACTATCATCTTCTGACATCTAATAAAGTTGCAGAAACTGCAGCTCACTGCTTCAGGCACAAGACAGAGCCCAGGCCGAGTCATCACAAGGCGTGTGCTGGTCATTGTCCACATGGGTTTGAGCTTCAAATCTGGGACTTAAAGACAGGCGTCCTGAGAGGATGGAAGTTTGCATCCCACCCCCTGGTAGAGCATCCACCTCCCGGTAGAGGAGGGAGGGGGACCTTAGAAGCTCAGAGCCCAGAGTCAAACCTGCTTCTTCATTGTTGGCTGGAGAAGTTCACAGATTTGCTGGATTAACAATATTTTTCTCCCCCTCACTCTTCTGTGATGCCTGCAAAATGCTGAGCTGTAACTTGAGCTCAGGAGCCCTCAGAACATGTCTTAGCGCAGACAGACTGACCATGCTCCCTGATCAGATCTTTGGAGCAGGTTTTCTGGCTGCTTTTCTGCCAAAAATCCATCTACAGGTAAACAGACTGCCTCTAGTCTTTGCACGGATGTCTTTGCACTCCTCACCTGTCACAAAGGCTGAAGAGAAGAACTCTGGCTGCTGACTTGGTTGCATCAGTGGCTTTAGGGGATGCCATTATGTGGCGATGCATGCTCATCAGTCCGAATCTTTCAGTGCTTTTGAAATCCCAAGGGGTTGTAATGTGAATGTGATAGAAATATTGATTATGTTTAATTGGCTTGACTGGTGAGTGTGTCTGCTGAGGAGACGCTGGTTAGGATTTCATTGTCAAATAGCTGGAGGAGCAGGCTGGGTCTCTGTCAGAACTTGTCATCAGAGCTTCCTTCGCAGAGATGATTTGACCCCAAGCAGTTGTAAAAATAAATTGCAAAACTACTCGGCCTTTTGCGTGGACCAGACTGCACCACTATGGGTGTTTTAACACAAAACGTACCTGAATCTGCAGAGTCCTTTCAAGAGAACTGCCCACCTCCCACATTCAGCTGACACCAGCTGAACTCCTTCCAGTGCTATGACATACTCAGGGCTGTTTTCAGTAACAAATTATAAACATTTCTAGCTAGAGGCTAAATACAACTTGGTTTGCCAAGTGCAGTCTCTTCCCTTGGTTTGCCAAAAGCAGCTGAATGTGAGAACGTATTTATGCTGAAACAGGAGACCAGTGAACAGCTTGCCCAGCTCCCCATCCTTTTTCCCTGCAAGAGCACTAATTCACAAAATACTAATGGCACAAAAACTACTGCAGAAGCGAAGCTAAACACTATTTTTCTGTGCGAGAAGTGCTGTCCTACTTTGGTGAAAAAGCACGGGCTCCTCCATTCCCTGGCCTGTCTGCCACTTACGGTGCTAAACATGCTCAGCTAAAAGTGAAAGCTTTGATGCTGTTGTCTAGCTGCTAGCCTGAAAAGTCGACTTGACTTATGGCTTCTTGGACACCTTCTCCATTAGAAAGATCATATCAGCCAGATCAGTACTATCTGCTCCAGCCCATTAGCTTCAGCCTCGTTGAGAAGGTTCAAGGTAGGAAAAAATCCACTTTGAGGTCTCTTAAATGCCAGCCGTTGCTGGTGAACGTGCTGGGACATGAGGAAGTCTTTGCTCTCTTCAGGTGGTGCTCCTCCCACGCAGGCAGCTGAGCACCCTGGAAAGCTCCCGGCATCTCCTCCTGCCCGCTGCTCAGCTCCGCTCCTCAGGCACACCCCTTCCCTGCTGCTGTGCCGCTCCTCACCCCGCGGTGCCATCTCCTTCAGCACAAGTGGCTGTCTTCTCTCTGTGGGAATTGGGAGAACAACCCAGGAGATCAGCACTGCCCGGAGAGGGACGGGACGTGCAGCGGTCCCTGCCGGTGCCACATGCTTTTGGTCACTGCCAGCAAGCACCAGCTGCCCTGCCAGGCTGCAAGACCAGATTATTAATAAAGCTGGTGAATTCTACAACACGGATGTTCCCACAGAGAAAATGGATTTTTATAAAAGAACTTTTGGTTTTTCTAGGAAAAATGTTTGTTGCGATTTTCATGATAAAATTTAAAAAATGAAAAATTAAATGGAAGGAATTGAAGGTTCAGCCTTTGCTCTATTCAGGTTGAAAACAGTCACAACTTCAGCTAACTGAGGAGGTGTCCTTCAGCAGTGCAACCAGTGAAAGAGGACAGAATATGGCCCTTCTTCACCTATGCCAATGTCGTAAATTGAACGATTCATTACTGACACCTAGATCGTCAGTTGCAGAAAAGCAGAATTTCCTAATGTCCAGCCTAAATCTCCCCTGGCGCAACTTGAGGCCATTCCCCCTCGTCCTGTCACTAGTTACAAGAGGGAAGAGGCCGACCCCCAGCTCACTACAACCTCCCTTCAGGTAGTTATAGAGAGTGATGAGGTCTCCCCTGAGCCTCCTCTTCTCCAGACTGAACAACCCCAGCTCCCTCAGCCGCTCCTCATAAGGCCTGTGCTCCAGACCCCTCACCAGCTTCGTCGCCCTCCTCTGAACACGCTCCAGGGCCTCAGTGTCTTTCTTGCAGTGAGGGGCCCAAAACTGGACACAGAACTCGAGGTGCGGCCTCACCAGGGCTGAGCACAGAGGGACAATGACTCCCCTACTCCTACTGGCAACACTGTTCCTGATCCAAGCCAGGATGCCATTGGCCTTCTCGGCCACCTGGGCACACTGCTGGCTCATGCTCAGCCGAGCATCGACCAAT
>NC_034415.1:8383390-8385841 GCF_002078875.1 Numida meleagris | reverse complement strand
TCTATAACAGACCCCCACCAGGATGTCTGCCTTGTCAGCCTTTCCTTTGATCCTAACCCATAGAGATTCAACCTTATCTTCCCCAGTCGCAAGCTCAATCTCATCAAAACAGTCTCTAACATAGAGAGCCACGCCGCCACCCCTCCTGCCTTGCCTATCCTTTCTGAAGAGCTTGTAGCCACCAATGGCAGCGCTCCAGTCATGGGAGCGATCCCACCGTGTTTCCGTAATGGCAACTAAGTTATAGTTTGCCTGCCACACGAAGGCTTCCAGCTCCTCCTGTTTGTTGCTCATGCTGCGGGCATTGGCGTAGACGCACTTCAGCTGAGCCCCTTGCCTCACCCCTAATCCCGATGCTCGCCTAGGCACACCTCCCGCAGGGCTGGTTTTATCCCCTTCCCCCTTCCTCTCTAGTTTAAAGCCCTCTCTATAAGCCCTGCCAGCTCCTGGGCAAGGATGCGTTTCCCCCTTGGAGACAGGACCGACCCATCGGCAGACCTCAGGCCTGGTGCCGAGTAAACCGCCCCGTGATCAAAGAGCCCAAAATTCTCGCGCTTGCACCAGCCTCTCAGCCACGTGTTTATGAGATGGGTTTTCCTGCCCCTTTCAGTGTCCTTCTCTGTCGAGGAAGGGATAGAAGAAAATACCACCTGTACTCCTGTCCCCTGAACTAACCGCCCTAGTCCCCTGAAGCCGTTTTTGATCAGTTTCAGGCTTCTGCCAGCAGTCTCACCGCTGCCGGCCTGAACTATTAATGAAGGATAACAATCAGAGGGGTGGATGAAACTGGGGAGTTTTCTAGAGAGAGCCCTGACCCGGGCCCCAGGGAGGCAGCACACCTCCCTACGGGTAGGGTCAGGCCGACATATTGGGCCCTCCGTTCCTCTCATGAGGGAGTCGCCTACGACGATCACCCTTCTGTCCTTGCTGGCAGAGGCAGTCTCAAGGCGTGGAGTCGACCGCCTCACCCTAGGCAACTGTGGCAACTTTGCAGGCAGAGCTCCTCCTGCATCCTCACTCGCCTCTCTCTCAGGTTCCAGGGCCTCAAACCTGTTACACAGAGGCACCTGGGGAACCGAGGTAGGCCGGGATGGGGGTTGCCTGCGTCGCCGAGCTGGGACCTGTTTCCATTCCTCCGCTTCTCCCAGTTTGTGTCCCTCAGCTCGATCTTGGCAGGTGAGAGGATCTGCCACCGTCTGGGGGGTATCACTCCGGCGTCCTCCCTGCAGACAGTTACACCACCAGTTGATGGCTCTGTACGGTACGGTTTGAGGCCTTAGTGTGGGAGCTAAAGCAGTGTGGGATCCAGTCTGGCTCTCAGTACCAGCAGGCTTATGCTTGACCTTCAGGATGGTCTGAGAAAGAAGCTGCAATAGTCTGTGTGCGCTATTTCTGGGTTTGGTCACTGCCAGCGGTTTACGGGCAGGTTCGGCCCGGTTCCGTGACTAATGGGGCAGGAGACCCACGGACCCACGCCCCGGGAAAGGGAGAAGGGGAAAAAGGGTAGGGAGATGGGCCTAAAAGCAAAACAGCGGCAACGACCTGAGGAGAAACCGTGACAGAGTTTTATTTTACTGGGGGGGATGCAGGGATGGGCTGAAGGGCCCTGAGAAGGACTCCCAGACCGCAATGCTGCAGCTGTGACAAACGCACACGGTGAAGTCGAGGGCTCCTTCCAGACCAAAACTGCCCAGGGACGAGGATGGCTGTGGGGCTCTGGGGCAAGCGCAGGGCAAGAGGAAGGGTTCTGGGCGGAGGCGGGTAGGGTGCAGTGACATCTCTGCCATGTCACAGTGGGCCTTGCCCCCCTTAAGGCAGGGCTGGAGCAGGAGGCACATTTGCCGCTGTTCCCTCGCTGCAGGATGGAACAGAGACCCCCGAGCCGACCCCGAGAGGCCTGGCTGGAGAGGCCTAGGGCATCCCTCACCCCCGGGCCCCAGCAGGGGCCCTCGGGCTCAGGTGAACGTCCTTCTGCCTCCGTCATGTCACCGCAGGAGGAAGATACCTTGAGCTGCATCCGCGCCTGCTGCACGTGCAGACCCCAGGTAGCGGGCACTCTGTGCTTCCCTGGCTGCCCCTGCCGGGCCGTGCCCAGAGGCTGCCGGGGTCCCCTGATGCCAGCACCTGTCCCTCCCATCCCTGTCTCAGGCAGAGGCACAGAAGCGGAGGTTTCTGGCCTGCGTCCGTGCCGCCTGCGAAGCCGCCCTCGAGGACGGCGAGGCTCACGACCACCTGTGTGCCTGCGCGTCGGAGGTGGCACAGTGCATTGAGGTAAGGGGAGCACCCCAGGGCCGGGCGGTGGGCACGGCCCTTCCCACTGTGGGGTCGCTGGGGAGCCTGGGGAGCCAGCGGGTGCCGGGATGGGGTGCTCAGGCTCTGCCCGCCCTGCGGGCCACTCACTGAGCAGGGGATGCTGCCCCATCCCATCCCATCCCATCCCATCCCATCCCA
>NC_034415.1:8333312-8383290 GCF_002078875.1 Numida meleagris | reverse complement strand
CTGCTCCGGTGCCATCCCATTCTCACGCGTGTCCCCCTCCAGGTGCACAACATCGTGAAGATGATCTACCGCAGCCTGCCTTCCGTCAAAGCCGAGCCGGCTCTCAAAAGCCTGGGCAGGGCCCTGCTCGTGCTGGCCAGCAAACACCCGAGGGAGATGGTTAGCAGCCTGCTGGTCTGCTCCCCCACCTGCACCAGGTACGGGGCCCACAGCACTCAGGGCTCCTCTCCTCTCCTCTCCCCACCCCATCCCATGGCTGTCAGCCAGGCGGGGACAGCCACGCTGACCTCCCTGGGGACCCGCAGTGTCGCCGTCACCATGTGGAGGGCAATGCTCTCGGAGCCCCCGGCCGTGGAGAAGCTGCTGCAGGAGCTGCTCCGAGTGCTCCTCAACCACTCTCCGCAGCTAGAGTCCCCATTCATCAAGGACTGGCCACGCGTCCTCGCCCTGGCTGTGAGTTCCTCACTCACCCAGCTGAGCCTGAGTCCCCGCTCCCCTTCCCTGTCCACCCCCCAAGCCTTCTTCCTGCCCTCGGACGCACCCGTAGACCCGCCTGGGGCTCTGGGGGTCTCCTTCCCCATCCCTCCCTCCATCCCTACGCTTCTAGAGAAGGGATGGAAACCCGGGGGACAGGGCAAGGATGGTATCCGGGTGCTTTCTGCAGGCAGCAAGGATGCTACCGGAAATCTTCCAGCTGCCTCTCGTCCTGAAGGAGGCGGAGGCCATTTTCCCCCAGCTCTTCCTGGCCCTCCTCTTGCAAGTCTCCTTCACCACGAAGCTGACAGAGCAGGAGGTGGAAATCTTCTGGGTGGAGCACCAGCAGGGCCAGCTCACTCCCATCAGGTGCCACATCCCCCTCCCCCCGCTGCACCCAGGGACCCGCTGCTGGGGCTCCCGCTGTGACTCGCACTGTTCTCCACCTGCAGGGCCGCGGTGCAGGCCTTGAAGCTGCTGCTCTGCAGCGTGGGCCTCCAGAGGCAGATGGAGGCCATTCAGGAGCAGGGCGGCTGGGACGCGCTTCTCAGCGCCGTCACCCACCTCCAGGGTGTGCAGGTGGTGGCCAGGTGAGAACTCCTTCCTCGGGGTGGCAGGGGGTTCCCCGTTCTCAGAGAAAGTGCTGCCCCAGCACCGGAGCCCGTGGCCCCTGGGGCACTGGCAAGAGGGCTGCCCAGCCAGAGCTGCGTCCGCCCGGCTCGGGGCTGATGGGGCCTTCTTATGCCTGCCAGGGTGATGAGGGAACTGCCTGGAGCTCTGCGTGCCCCCATCTTCCACCAGCTGCTTGAGCTGCTCAGCAACAGCTTCTGCTCCTGGGAGATGGTGGCCATGGTCTTCCTCGTTGAGGTGAGCAACAGCTGCAGAAGCAGCCAGCTTGGGGCTGCAAGCCCACTGGTGGCACAAGCCCTGCAGCCTCCCTCACGGCCAGGCTTGGCCATGCCCTGCTGTCCTTTCCCAAGCTGACTGTTGGATCCACCGCTAAGAGCCGCGTGTGTTGCAGATGCTGGAGTGCGTGGACCTCAAGCAAGAGCTGCGCCGCGTCGTGAAAATCTTTAACACCCATCTGCAGAGCCAGAGCGTGGGCATGCAGCAGCTGGTGCTCAGGGGCATCCTGCAGCTCAGCGAGAGGCAGGACACGGTGAGCAGGGGCAGCCAGGAATGCCACAGGTGCTGCAGATTGGGCCGGGCCTCCCACCAGGCTGTAGCAGGGCCACCTGCGGCTCAGCACCTCTGCAGGCAGTGAGGAGCTGGTGCTCTCTGCCCGCCCTATCACTGCCTGCTGTCCTTGGGGCTGGCCGGGGCTTGCCAGCGCCGCGCTGTCCCACCCTCACAAGGCAGCAGGGGGGCTGCTACTGGAGTGGTTTTGCCCACGCTGTGCTTGCTGCTGTACCAAAAGGAAGAGGTGTTTTTCCCGCAGGCAAGGAAAATGCTCGTCTTCCTGCCGTGCATCAGGGAGCAGCTGCAGGCTGCAGACAGCGACACCCGCGCCATGGACCTGCCTATACTCAGCAACCTGCTGCGGCTCCTGGAGGGGGATGAGCTCAGCCTCACGGCTCTGGGGCTGGCCAGCAAGCTCCCAGCGCTCTTCAGTGATGTAAGGATGGGAGGGAGCCCAGCACACTAGGGATGTGGCAACGACCCCAGCGTGCCCACGCCTGCTGTCCTGTGACAGCGCACCAGGGGACCTCGGGGCCGGTCGCCAGCACCAGGCGCTGCGTGCCCCTGGGCAGACTTCCTGCAGGGCAGAGCTTGCGCACTTTGGGGCAGCTTTGGGGCCATCCGCAAGATCTGCCTGCAGCCTCTCAGCTCAGAGATTCTGCCCCCACTTGGTTGGCGGTGCTGGCCCTGCTCGCCTTGGGCTCGGAGCTGCTGACGCTGACATCCTTCCTTCCTCCTCCGCAGGAGTCCGGCACGGTGCGGCAGCTCTCCATCGACCTCTTCCTCAAAACGCTGAGCTCTGTGAGGGGCAGAGCAAAGAGGAAGCTGCGGAAGGAGGTGTTCAGGAGCCTGGCCCCACTCTATTTGCACCTGCACGATGAGGAAGAGAGTGTGGTCGAGGTGGGAATTGCGTTCCTTTGGGGAAGGCGATGCTGCCCCCGTGGTGCCCCCCAAGCAGCAAGAGTATCGGGGGCAGCGTCAGCCCCTGCTGCCGCATCCTCCCTGCGGAGGGGCTTTGGGGGACGCGGGCTCTGCTGCTGCTTGGGCTGCGGTGGCATCTCAGCTGTTTGGCAGGCCTCCCAGAAAGCCTTCCTTGGTGCCGCACGGTTCCTGCGCTGGAGGCGGCTGGAGCACCTGGCGGAGACGGCGCAGTTGTGGCAGATCGGCGAGTGCATGGTTCGCACATTCCCACAGCCCAGGACAGGCTCGGGGCCGCCCTGCGCTGACCCCGCGCTCTTCCCTCTCCAGCTGGCCAAGAGGAAGAAGAGCGCAGCACGGGACTACCTGGGCCAGAGCCTGCTCTACCTACGGAGCCCACAGGAGCCCCTGCGCCGGGAGGCCGTGAGGTTCATCGGTGAGCCACGAGACTGAGGTTCCCCTGTCCCCGGCCCTCGATGCTGCGCCCCTGGGAGCAGCTGGGGTCGCTGACGGGGCCGTGCGTCCCCAGGGCTCTTAGGATGGCACACGACGGATGAGCAGCAGGCTGAGAGAGAGGACATCTACCGGGGTGAGTCAGGGAGTGGGATGTCGTGGCGGCCGGCAGGCGACGTGCCTGTCCCCTGCTCCCTCCTGCCGGTGCGGAGAGCTGGGGTAACGGCTGGAGTGGGCCGGGCGCCCTGCAGGTACACGGCTGTCATCGTGCCTCTGTTCCTCTGTTACCTCAGGCCTTTACCGAGTGCGGCACGACCCCAGTCCATTCGTCTCTTCGCTGGCCCTTCAGACACTGAAGATCCTGGAGGAAACGAGGCCACCCCGGCCACCAAGAGACTCTGGGCAGCTCTTCTCCAGGCTCCGCAGCGCGTGGAGGAGGTGGTGCTCCTCCCACGCAGGCAGCTGAGCGCCCTGGAAAGCTCCCGGCATCTCCTCCTGCCCGCTGCTCAGCTCCGCTCCTCAGGCACACCCCTTCCCTGCTGCTGTGCCGCTCCTCACCCCGCGGTGCCATCTCCTTCAGCACAAGTGGCTGTCTTCTCTCTGTGGGAAATGGGAGAACAACCCAGGAGATCAGCACTGCCCGGAGAGGGACGGGACGTGCAGCGGTCCCTGCCGGTGCCACATGCTTTTGGTCACTGCCAGCAAGCACCAGCTGCTCTGCCAGGCTGCAAGACCAGATTATTAATAAAGCTGGTGAATTTTACAACACGGATGTTCCCACAGAGAAAATGGATTTTTATAAAAGAACTTTTGGTTTTTCTAGGAAAAATGTTTGTTGCGATTTTCATGATAAAATTTAAAAAAATGAAAAATTAAATGGAAGTAACTGAAGGTTCAGCTCTAGTTCTCTTTTCTCCAGTTCTGCAGCAGGAGAGTAAAACTTCTCCTTCCCTTGTGCATTCCAAGAAGGGGAGGAAAGACAGAAAGCGTACGAAGAAAAGGACAATTTCAGCTAGAGATGTGTTTTTAAAACTCAAGTGCCACTCATTAACTATTTTTCTTTGGCCAGTGTCATCCTGGGGTGTATTAGGAGGGGAGTGGTTAGTAGGTGGAGGTAGGTTCTCCTCCCCCTCCATTCAATTCAAGGGAACTGCTTGAGAGAGTCCAGTGCAGAGCCACATAGATAATGAAGGGAGTGGAGCATCTCCCTGACGGGGAAAGGCTGAGGGAGCTGGGGTTCTTTAGCTTGGAGGAGACTGAGGGGTGACCTCATTAATGTTTATAAATATGTAAAGGATGTGTGTCAGGAGGATGGAGCTAGGCTCTTCTCAGTGACATCCAATGATAGGACAACGGGCAACGGGTGCAAGCTGGAACATACGTGGTTCCACATAAATAGGAGACAAAACTTCTTTGTGGTGAGGGTAACAGAGCTGGAACAGGCTGCCCAGAGAGGTTGTGGGGTCTCCTTCTCTGCAGACATTCGAAACCTGCCTGGACACAGGCAGCCTTATCCTGATTCTTGGTCACTGTGTTGCCTTCAGCATCCAATAAGGGATGGAGATTCTTCCTAGTCCTCCTTTTACTGTTGATGTATTTATAGAAACATTTATTGTTGTTCTTCACCTTAGTGGCCAAGTTCAGTTCTAGCTGGGCTTTGGCTTTTCTAATTTTCTCCCTGGACAGCTTCACTAGGTACTTGTAATCGTCATAAGTTGCTTGCCCCCTCTTCCAAAGACCATAAACTTTCCTTTTGTTCCTGAGTTCCAGTTTAAGGTCTCTGTTCAGCCAGACCGGTCTTCTACCCTGACGGCTCGTCTTCCATGACTTGGGGATGGCCAGCTCCTGCACCATTAAAATAACTTCCTTAAAGTATTCCCAGCCGCCCTGGGCTCCTGTGCCCTGCAGAACTACCTCCCAGGGGATTCTCTCAACCATGCTCCGAAAGAGGCCAAAGTCTGCCCTTTGGAAGTCCAAGGTTGCAGTTTTGCTGACTCCCCTCTGAGGTTCAACAAAGATTGAGAAGTCTATTATTTCATGATCACTTTGCCCCAGATGGCCTCCAACCTTTACATCCCCCACAAGGCCTTCTCTGTTAACAAGCAGCAGGTCCAGTATTTTGCTTCCCCTTGTTGGGTGAGAAAAGGGACGGAGGCGAAGATAGCTGGATGCTTCACATCATGGCCAGGGGTCCTCGTGGAACAAATGCATCCCCCACCACAAAAAAACCACGGCAGCTGCAAGTGTGCAGGCATGAGTAGACAACCATGTAGATTGCTTAGAGGTTAAAATCATTTCAAGACTTTGGCAGGAGCTTGTGATATGGAAGAGAATCAAGCTTGAGGATTCCACGGTCTAGCTTCTGTTAAAGAGGTGCAAACAAAAGCTAAACAGAGCTCGTGCAAGATCTGATTCACAGCCTCCTGCTCCTACTTTGTACCTCCAAGGCATTTGTTTTTATAATCCATTAGGAGATGGGATCGGGGCCATTCACCATCTTTTCTGTGATGCCTGCAACTGAATCACAACAGTGGTCTGTAACACTGGAAAAAAAGGTCAACATTTGTGCCCTGTGCCCTGGGAAGGTCAGTTTTCCAATGTCTACAGAAGTCTGTGAAACTCTGAGGTTCCCCACTTCCTTATCAAAAGCTGGGACAGTGTGTAACGGCGATGGAAGCGGCTGGAGAACCCAGCTCTTGTCAGGCCTCAGTACAAAACTGGCTGAAGACCCAAGCCATTTCAGTACAGCCTATGATGCTCTTGCCACTCTGTTTGCTGGAAACTTCTTCAGAAGAGACCCTATAAGCAGGATGGAGCAGGATAGCACCTTTCTGAATGGACAGATTTCTGTCACTGTTCTTGTTCACCAAAACCTTGCTCAGCGGGAGAGACTTCAACAGCAGCAACTGATTTATTAAAGCTACACTTTGCATTGGCCAGCGTGTTTTTTAACATGGTGAAGAAGGAGGCATGAATAGAAGGGGCTTTTTGCCTTTTCCTCTTATCACATGGAAGTGCCTGATCAATGTGAAAGACAGAAATCATATTTTGACAAGACAAGGCAGCCATGAGCGGGCAGCGGGGCTGTGCTCATTGAATGGGCCGGTGTCACTCGGAGCTGGCTGCAGGAGAGAGCCTTTCTCCAGAATTATTCAGAGCTGTCAGCTAGAAGCCAGCCTAGGGTGAGATGAGACGGCAGCATCCATTTCGCTGTAGTTTAGACCGAGGTCAAATTAGGGGTATAATAATTCTCACTGTGGCTCAGACAATCGCAGCTCCTTTGGTGTGTCGAGACCTTCAACTTCAGCATCTCCTCGTGCTGTCTTGTCCAAAAACTTTGGCAGAATAACTGTCAAGGGCCTCTCCACACTGCAGTATGGATACTACCAGTTGCCAAAGTCTGTCTGCATGAGAATACTTGACAGTTCGCATCCCACTTTTCTTGTTTTGGAGCCTTCGAATCTGGTTTCAGGAAGACACGTTACATGGTCAGAAATCACACTCAGCGAGTTTTGTGGCTCAGCTGTCAAAGGCTGCGCTCAGAACACAGCACTCCATCCATGCAGCTTCCTGGGAAGCAATCATCATAAAAATACATATGGAGAGAACACAGGAAAAGTAAACAGGAGTGTTATGCGGAGCTGGCGGGGAAGAGCTGCGCTCTGAGGGAGGCAGCTGGCTTCATTTTTATCTTGGTTTTCAAAACTAAGTCCTGTTTCTAAGTTTACCATGCATAGAGAAGGGCTGAAGTCGAAGTGGCTTTTCCCTCTCTAACTGCTTTTGCCACAAAAGTTTCCACTGGCAGAAAAATATTCCACTCAGCAGCCTGCCCTGCAGCCCCGTGGGGAGCAGCAGCCCCACTGCAGCCCGCAGCTGGACGGGGCTCTGAGCTCTGATGGAGCTGTGGTGTCCCTGCTCAGTGCAGGGGGCTTGGGCCAAGTGACCTTTAAGAGTCCCTTCCACCTCATCCAATTTTATGATTCTAAGTGTCTTATGGAATGGTACTGTAGGCTTTTCAACTTGTTTTACTCCTAGGGATTATCTGTACCTTTGGGATTATGTTATGCCCGTGGCACGTAAATCTTCATGGTTATTAACGGTTTCAGATGCCCACATGGGAATATTAAGGTATTCCACTTATTTTTGAGCTATTGAAATAGTTTAACTGGGCATTCAGATTACAAGATAAACAGGATTTGCTTTCTAATAGCTTCATTGTCAGTTGTTTTAGCAGTGAGGGTGCTCGAATTGCCCAAAGGCTCCAATTAGAGAGAAAGAAATAACCTTTTGTCCAGGGCTGTTGAGTTTGTGTCTGAGCTGCTACTCGCTCTCCAGCTAAGTCTGCTTTGATGCTTTTCCTCGTGGATGGTCCCAGTGCAGGTAAACAGCCCACACGAGCAGCAAAAAGCTGAACTCTGGAGAGCTCTGCAGGTCCCAGCCCCAACCCCAGCCCTTGGAGAGGTTTCCAACCGCTCGCCGAAGACAGAAGGATGCTTTGTGGCTGGGGGATGCCATACTGATTCCTGGTTAGTTTGCCAGACCTTCTGTAGTCCTTGGCTATGTGCAGAAATGGTGAATAAGCTCATTGTTGCCTCCTTCACAAGCACCAGGCCAAGTGCTTTTACAGCATGATGCTGCTGCCACGCATGGGCAGGGTCACGAGGAGGCAGGGTGACCCAGAGGCAGGGACACCTGAAGGGCAGGGATACCTGAAGGGCAGGGATACCTGAAGGGCAGGGATACCTGAAGGGCAGGGATACCTGAAGGGCAGGGATACCTGAAGGGCAGGGACACCTGAAGGGCAGGGATACCTGAAGGGCAGGGACACTCGGAGGCAGGCTCACACCTGAGGATGGGAGCACAGGGGATGTTCTGTTCCAGTGGGTGTCCTACTGGTTTCCCTCCAGAGGTGGGCTAGCATCAGTCCTGCAGGAGGAGAGCAGGAACACTGAAACAGCACAAGCATTTCTTTTCCTTTTGGCGCTCATGCAGATCCCACCATGGCTAAGAATAGCCGTTACGCCTGCAGAGAGAGGTCAGGACAGATCCCTTGGTAGCTGCATGGCTTAAATGACAGTTTGCCCATTTCCTGGTAGCAGCTTCTCAGATCAGTGAAATATTTGGAAGCGCAAGAAGTGCTGTTTTAAAGGAGCCCCTCTGAGTCACCCCCAGATTTCACGTCCCTGCTGCTCAGGGTTTCTGGAAACAAACAGGGAGTATTTTTCTCCTAATGTTTTTGACTTCACGTGCCAGGAAGTGACAGGAAAGATTGAGCACATTTCTGCAATTTCTTTTTTTTTTTAATCTCATCAAGACTTTGCCTATAACGGGGAGATGACTCAGGATGTGGGGAAATACTGCTCTCCAGCCCCCTCCATGCAGCATACTGGAGCCAAGCGCAGTGCCAGTGTTTTGCTGGTGATTGCGTGAGCTCCAAGAAGCTGCGGACGCGGCCAGAACCCCCAGCCCTGCCAGCACCACTTGTGATCCTGACCTTATGTTCCAGTTGGAGGGTGAAAGGGCCTATTTTTTCCTTTCTGTTAATTTCAAGGAGATAAATATAGCCAGTGGAGTGACCTCTTAGTCCCATGGAAATCTTTAAGTTTAAAGCTGAGAATGTGAATTTTAACAGTAACTCTTACTCTACTTATACGCTGGTCATGGTTTTGCTATGCTTGAGGTGATGTTGTGTGACTCCAAGTACAGCTAATTAGCACTAGGTCAGCTGTCTTTGCAGAACAATTGCAGAAGCCTTAATTATCATTTTTAAAAAAAACTGTTTTCTGAAAAAAAAAAAAGTTCAAATGTGATTGAATCTAGTCTTTAATTAGGTTGCCCAAATATATATTTTTGCTTAAACAGCTACCTAGCTAATTCTGGCCCCGCTGAACTCACTTTACCCTGACACCGATCTAAATCCCACCAGGTCAGAACGATGCCTGGGAAGAGGGATGGAGCTGACTCCAGGGCTGCAGATGCAGAAAGGAATTACGGAGGGAGGGTGTCCAAAAGAGCAAGCGGATCCTGTGCTGTTTCTCCTAAGGTGATGGAGTGTCCCCAGGGAGGACTGCTGTCAGGAACGCGTTTGTCAGAGAGGAGGTGAACCTTGGGCAGGGAGCGGCTTTCGCAGT
The DNA here is from genome assembly GCF_002078875.1 of Numida meleagris. Lineage (NCBI taxonomy): Eukaryota > Metazoa > Chordata > Aves > Galliformes > Numididae > Numida > Numida meleagris. The sequence continues at coordinate 8,374,135 of NC_034415.1, read as the reverse complement.
GAAGCAGGTGACCTCACCTTTTCACTTCCAGCAGCCTAGAAGGAGCGTTTTTCTGTGCTTTCATGAAATCTATAAAATATATTACATGGAGGGGCCACACAAGCAGCCAGGCTGCAAGGAAGGTTTCAAAGAACCAGATCCTTCAGAAGGTTTGACAGCAGTAGAGGGTGGAAACAAAGCTCCACTGTGCGGGTCCATGGTGCAGTGTTTATTTTTTTCCCTTTATGATGAGTTCAGATTGCATTTTTAAATAATTGCAGAACTGATGTGGGTACAGTTTCTCAGGACCACTTTCTTCAGCAGAAGAAAAATAAATGTGCGCTCTTTCTCATTGGTGTCTATGGTACCCAGCCCAGCGTGGCTCTGATCTGGCCGTGCAGGTGCTGCTGCAGAGCAAATCAAATGAATGAAAACAGAGGCATGAGCCATGCTTTCATGAGCCAGAACGTGAGCCACAGGCAGCAAGGAGGGGCTGTCATCTATGAGAATGATCTTTCCCTTGACAACAGCTCTGAGGAGGACCTGAATGAGAAGTACTGACCAAAAATACTCCATGATATAAAACTGGCTTGAAACTGAGACCCATCCAAAGCTTTTTATTTTCCCTGTGGTGACTGCAGAATTAATAGGACGTGCTCATTAGTCTCCAGGAGGGTACTATAATGTATAATAATGCATGTGACAGCATCCCGAGGTAACTTCATGACCCTGAGTTCCCAATTCTCCCATACTTGGCTTTAATCCTCTCCAATTTCTGCCTTCTGCCACCCATACTATCAGCTAGACACGTGGGATGATGGAAATATTACTTGGACATTAGTTTATGAAAAAATACAGAAAATTGAACTGCAAACTAGACAGCTCTTTAGGAAGGACTTAATTAAGAGTCAGAGAAGAAGTGGAGCACACTGGATTCTTGGAGAGTCGAGATTTTTCCCTCTTCTTAGTCAAAAAGAATGTGAAAGCATGCTCTTACGCTGCTTACAAGTGTTGGCAACTCCTTCCAAGAAAGCTACAATGGTGTTTTCAAGAGTAGAAAGGCAAAATGAAACCAGTAAAGATGACCAGATAGGAGAATAGTTGGGGTTGGAGAACTCTACAGGAAGCACTGGAGAAGCAGGATCAGGTGGAGCACGTTGTCCAGGACCATGTCCAGACAGTGCACGAATACCCCCGCAGATGTAGACTCTACAAACCTCTGCTTTTCATCTGGTATTTCTTGGTAGGACAAGATTGACGTGTTGACGCCATTGAGTTTTACCCATGGTGACGTTCTCAGTTTGGCACTTGAAGAACAGTTCTGGCCTTTGACAGCCTTTCCCCCAGGGGTAAGTCCAAGTGAACCTGCATTGCTGCTGGCCTGTCTTGTCAAGGAAGGGCAAATGTTCACTTACATCATGCCAGATTTTCTCTGCTCATTATTTGATTGATATTTTGCAATAGTTTTAGCGGTTTTTTCTAAAATGGGAACTGTAACTATCTTTCAGTTGCACTGAAGTGCATGGCTTTTGCTTTCAGCACAGAGTTACTGCTAGTCCATGTAAGCGTGAAGGCAGCTTCACTACTGAATGGCAGCTTGCTGCCCCTCTGGGTAGCTGCTGCTGATCATGTGGGGGGGGGCTTGTCAGGCTGCTGTGCCTGTAGCAGCACCTCAGAGCCACTGTTGTCAGAGAGCACAGTGATATCTTGAAGCTTTAGATTTAATTTATGACACTGCAAGAGCCCTGATCATAATCTTTTATATCAGAGGGAAGCGCAACGTGTATTGGCTAGATCATCTGAAATAATTGTACTTGCAAGCCAAAGTCTGTGTCTGTTTCACCCTGGCAAAAGCAAGAGCACTTGACCTGAATTTGGATTCACCCAAAGCTGCTGCAAAGGACTCAGCCCAGATGTATGTGATCCTGCAGCCGGACACAGGAAGCCCCTGGTCTCCTCCTAAGGACCGGTGTTTTGTTTGCAGCGAGAATAAGGAGATTTGGGGAGCTGGATTTTTTGTCGTTGCATGGAGCTGCCAGCACAGCCCTAGCATACGTTGGGAAAGTGCAGAGATGCATGGGAAGAGACCACAGAAACCAGAACTGCTCAGGGACCCTTGTCTGAGAAGGTAATGGGGGCTGCTGGCTCTTCCCAGGTTGAGCCCATGAAGGGGCTGCGCAGCTTAAGAAATGCCTACTGAGACACCATCAAGCATGGGCAGTGACGTGGAGGAGCACAAGACTCTTTGTAAGGCTCTCAAAAAGAAGGCTGGTGCTAGACTGCAGATAGCTGGTCAGGCAAAACCTGAAGCAAATGCCCTCTTGCATGCAGTGTCCTGTTACCTGCAAGGAGGGACAATGTCTCCATCCATCCCCTTATGAGACATGACTGCAGGGTGAAGGATGCTCCTGGTGAAGGAGGTTGGACCAGCTGGGTGCTGCTTGCTTTGCTTTGAGGCTTTCACACAAGGAGCCTGGATGAGAAAGAACGAAGGGAGCCTGGAAGCTCAGCTTGTATTAATTGTGCATGGATTCCTGTGTTTGGGCTGGCATTTCTATTTATTGTGGACTTTAATTTCTCTGGGAAGAAAAACATTTGTTTCTGAGATAGCTTTGAATAGTATTTTATCTCCTGTGTGGTTGTTTTTTCTTTTACATAGGAGAGAGTTGTGTTCTCATAAATGACAAGCCCTGTTATAAACAGAGATTGAAGTTCCATATGTTATAGAATACTCACCCTGCTCTAAGCCTTCAGCTACGATACACAGCGAGCATGATATGCAGTTCCTGCTAGACTGCTAGCAGAAATGCTCATTTGAGTCATCACAAAACCAAGCCTTGAGCAAAGGCTGGAGGGTTTGGTTCCTAAGTGGAAGGACCCTGTCTTCCAGCTGGGCGTCACAAGGTACGCCTTCACAGAGTAGATTAGCACTCCTGTGTCTTGCAGATCCAGCTTCTGAGGAGTCTTATCTTTGAACCAGGCTCCACAGAAAACCACAATGACTAAACAGACAAAGAAGGAAAACACATGACCATTCATGGAGAAAAAGATCTAAGTCAGCTGACAGCTATGCAGGCCTTTCAGAAGGACTCTTTGGCAAGGTAAATTCAAAGCCATGACCTGCTTGGAAGTGGTTCTCCCTGTGGAATTATGGACTGGGCCAAATAGTTGCAGACCAAAACCCTATCATTAATGTAAATATATCCCTTTCCTTTGATGGGGAAAGGTTTAGGTGCTGAACCTAGTTTTAAGAGATCTTCGATCCTTTCATGGAAAAAGAAAATTCACCCATGGAACTGGGCTTGTTCAGCTTTTTTGTTCTAGCCAAATTCTGAGCCAGTGGTATTCTTGAAAAGCCTTTTTCTTTCTTCCTCTGCATTAAAAACTGAATGTACAAATTCTTTCTAAAAATACTTGGTATTTCCAAATACATTAGCTAACTTCATCATTAACAGTTGAAAACTATTGAGCAGTGTCCTTGTCTGGTGCAACCACTTGCCCCTTGCAATTTAAGTCTGTTGACTGTAGATGGATGCCACAGGTTCTTTTAAAAAACACAGCGTGCTCTGATATCTTAAAAGTTCAAACAGGATTTGTCTTCCAGAGAAAGATACTAAACACCAAATGTACCGGCTTGGGGTGTACCAAAGTAGATCTGTACAAAAAAAAAATGCTACTTGCTTCTATGACAACATTAGAGACATACAACAACTACCGCACTGCACATCCCACACATTGGAGAGATGAAACTGCCTGCTATCCCAAAGTGGCCATAGAAATTTCCCTGGGACTTAAAAGCTTAATGTGCCTTGCTCGTGTGCCTGCATGACTAAGGTGTATTGAGAGTGCTGGGGAACTGGGGAATTGAGCCCACCCCAACTTCTGCAGCAGAAGGATGTCCACCACTATGACTGTCAATAGGGAATCTTGAGTTGACAGTAGCTCTGGTGCCTCCAGCCTAAATTTTAAGAGCCCTCAGCACAAGGAGGCTGGGAGAAATGACCTGACAGCTAAGGAAGGCTGCGAGCAGCCCTGTTGTGTGCTGTGCTAGTTATATGGAGGAGACAACCTCCCGTTCTGATGAGAATATTATTTATCAATGAGCTGGTGTTACAACATTTAAATATTACCTCTACCAAGTATGATCACAGAACCAAAGTCCAACTGCTTAACTTCCACCCCTGGAATGCAGGGTCAGGAGTTTCATGCTTTTTCCTTTTTCCCCGTCAGGTTGCTTTGAAGAAAATATGGCTCGCTTTAACTTTGCATACTGTAAAAACAGTGTAAGGGTGAGAAGAACACAGGATAGATAGGACTTCTGTGCCCACCAAAGCTATGTTTTAAGCTTGTCTTTGTGCAAAAACTATCTGCAATTTTCTGATCTCATCAGGTGACCTCAACGTCAGACCAAGGACACATAATGTCATTTCTGCCTCTACCACATGGGCCGCTGACCTCCCGCATCCACCAGCCTTCTTAGGGCTTCCCCACCTTCAGGGCCCTGTAGCAGGAGGAGCTATCTGAGATGGAAGATACGGAGATGAGCTTCTCAGGCTGCCCAGACCAAGAAATCTTGCAGGAGTGCCACAGCAAGCTGGACTCAAGCTGCTGCAGGGCTTATTCCGGCTTGGCCTATGCTCCCCCTGCCTGCAGGCCCAGGGCCTACTATGAAGCTTAGGCCGCTCGTGGCAGGCCCGGGCTTCACAATTCTTAGTTCAGGGCTTGAGATGGCCATCAGGGAACAGCAGGGACAGGCATGAGGCAGGAACTGAGAGTGCCTGTGCTGACCTGTTGCACGTGAGTGAGGTGATAGGGCTGAGTGGCCACAGCAGCAGGTTCTAACAGCCCTGTGGTCATTCAGAGTGGCAGGTCATGGCCGAGATCAATGCAGGAAGGACAGACAGCATGTCAGGAGCAGCAGGGACTGAGCACAAGCCATGGCATAGCAATCAGCTGTGGCTTGGGGACTCAGGCCTGAGTCAAAGCAGGGCTATTGGCAGATAGAACGCAGCCCAGGTGAGACTTGCTAGGGCAAGCAAGCTCCATTAATGCTGCCAGGGCCCTGCTAATTGCTTGATCCCACCTGCGGAGAAGTGGAGGTGTAACTCCCAAGTATAACTAGACTTCCAATCAATATGTATTCTCCCAGAAAATTGTCAGGAGGAATGAAGGATGGAGTCCCATGAGTAAGAAGTAGGGTGTCTTCGTGCCTCGGAGCTGCCTTGCTGCTTCAAAGACTGCATACCGTCTGCTGCCCTGAAGGTGACTGCATGCAGCTTGGTCGGGCTGGCGTCTCATTATCCCTCTGCTGCAGGCTTCCAGCAGCTCCCCAAGCAGGGAGTTTTGAAGGTAATGTGCTTAATCAGTTTTCTGCTTAGTCTGTGTAGTGAAGTGGAGGGTTAGTTTGCTGTCACTGTTTGTCTTCTTAGTTTTCGACCTCAGCCTCCACTTGAAGCAGCAGGAGCAGTGGAAGAAGCTACCTTATTAATGGCAGCTCATAATTGTGAGCCTGGCAGCTGGTGGATGGGCAAAGATGAAATCATTTGTGTTCCTGTCTGCACAAGACTAAAAGCAATGCAGAGGAGGCAGCTTTAATTAAAACCAACTGCCATAGATCATAAAGCAGTCTTATCAACTTGCAGGCACAGCATACCACGCTCCAGAGAGTGCCAGGCTGTGGGAAATGCAGTTGTAATAACTGAGTGCAGGCAAGGAGCATTGGAACTGCAGAGCAAATGCCTCAGCCCACTTCTTGCTTCCTCTGGTCACAAAGAACACGTGGGAGCTGTGGTTGTACTGAAAGATGGCATCCAGTAGCGTAAGCCACTACATTTAAATCACTTTTTTAAAAGGTGAAGTAGCACATGTAAAGCCACGCTTCTGGCCTTCTCTGTGCTTCATTCTAAGCCAGACCAAAAGTCTCCATTCTGCTGCTGGCTGTGGGTTGGCATTCTTGGGGTATGACTGATGCTCAGCCTTTGCTTTTGGTTGGGGAACTGATCTTGCTGCAAACAGCTAGATGTATTATTCAGTAACGCCTCCTGCAGAAGTCGCAGCCCAGCCTTTCCCAGACTGCTTGGAGTGAAGCATTTCAGCGCAGTGTGGCTGTGTAGGGGTTGAAAGGCTTGTGTGAAACTTCTGTTAGTTACGTGCAAAGAAACACATGAAAGTCCTAATCCGCAAGAGACTACGGAATTACTAAATCTACTACCTCCGAGAATCCAAAAGTCTTGAGTCAGGCCTCAGTCACAGCATTTTTTTTTTCTTTTCTTTTCTTTTTTTTTTTTTTAAATACAAAGAAACCTCAGGGTCTTTATTTGCTCACTGGCTTCTGAACATTGAGTTCTTGTTCTCAAACATCCAGGCCCTCATAGTTGTGGAAAGAAATCTATTTCTAAATGAAAAGACAGATTCTCTTGCAGCAGCAGCCTTATAGAAGCCTAACTCCAAGTTCTGTAATTTCTGTGTATGTCTGTGTGTGTGGACTGAATGCTCCTACAGTCCAGTGCTACCTAACATGTACCTTCTCCATTTGGACTTCTGTGCAGTACAGGTTGTAAGTGACGACACTAGGAACTGAGAGCTGGTTTTCAAATCTTCTCAAATGGAGCTTCCCAAACCAAGTAAGCATGTCCAATGGGAAGGCTGCGTGACTATCTTTGAGTGTTGGCCATGACAAGGGATGTTTCATGCCAGGTCTTGCACAGAACTATGCCCTCTGCAGGTGCTGAGAGGCTGTCAAAGCATGGAGGTGTCCTGCTTTTCTCTTGGGGTGACACAAAGTGCTTATCTTAATTCTAGGTCTGAACTGCTGCCAGGCAGCATATTCCATATGTGTACATCAGTCAGAGACTCAGGTGAGGAAATCACAGCCAAAGGTACATTCTGTTTGGGGTTTGGAAATTTGCTGCTGCCATGGTCTGCTCCTCCCTGAATCGGGCATGGTCAATAGTTAGCATGGGATCCAGAGGCAGGGTGGGTTTGGTGCTTCTGTTCCCAGCAGAGTAACAGTTCATCTCTCCATTTTGGATAGCCAGCAAGTTATATGGCTTTTATTCAGGCCTTTTAAAATATATTTGTACCTCTAGGTTTGATGTGCAAAGTGTTCTGTGCACATATGTTTTTATTTTCTCTTTGCAAACTCCTTGTGGCTTTGACCTTTGAAGGACTGTGAAATGAATCTATATTTATAAGAGTGCTGGGCTGATGCGGAGACACCTGGGTTTTGCTGCTTTGCTTAGGGATCCTCAGCAAGTTGCTTAGTTGTTTTGACCTTCCTGTCTTCCTTGGGTTGAACAGTTGGTGAACTTTAACAATAATGCTGTAAGAAACTCAGTAGTACTGTAAACTGTGAATGAAAAATCGGTATTACTTAGTGATGGTAGATTATTAGCATAGTGAGAATGTGTCCTGCAAACTTAATGCAGGTTATCAAATGTACAGTGTACTTAAAATGTACATAGAGTCAGTTTTCATTCTTGCAGAACCTTTAAATGGCTCCTAAGACTAATAAATACCAGCTGGCTGCGTATGGAGGGGCCGTGGAGATTTGCTTGGAATTTCTTTAAGTTTCCTTGGAGCGTGTTGTATGTGAGGCACGGAGTCCCAAATCAAATATTTCCAGTGATATACAGCATGTTTGTCTAGATGCATTCATGGCCGTGTGACCATGCTATTCTCCTGCTAAAGATAAATGCAGAGTAGGGCAAAGCAATGATATCATAGTCCAATTAAGGGCTTTGGTAACACGCTGAGAGGGCAGAGGACAGCATGTTCTGCTGAGCAGGACTTGCTATGTCCCTGCACTCGGACTGAGCTTGCATAGCACAGTGACACTCATTATGAACGTCCATAACAGATCTGCTGGGCTAATGAGTTGTAACCAAGTCTAAAAATTTATGTGATGCAAGCTTGTGTATCCCTTAAGCAGTTCTTTCAGATTGGGAAATATTATGTCTAATGTGTGGTAGCGTCCTGTGAACTGTAGGAGCTTACCTCCACCTGCAGGACACCGAGCTGCCCGGGGGGCCAGGGCAGCTAGTCCTGTCTGAAGCTGGCTGGCAATTAGCTTTTCAGAGAAATTAACAAGAGCTTTCAGATCCAGTTGCAAAAATAGACACTACCTGCATTTGCTCTGAGAGGAGTTAGGAGGATGCCATTGCATGCTGAGCATTCATTATTAGAGCTTCATTTTGCTGGCACAGAAGCTAGAGATGCTCAAGGACAATCTCAGCTTTATTTTCACCTCCTGGGCACAAATTATTTCAGAAAGAGCTCGTTCGTGCAATGGAACGCCTTGCTGCTCTCGTTTGGTGCATGTCCCAGCTGCACCGCCCCAGCCACTGCGCCATCCTGGAGGGACAGTGGAACACGAGCCACCCCCTGGCTCAGCCTCCAACATCCAGGCTGAATTGCAGGTGGTAAGAGCCAAAGAGGCCGATTAGGCCTCTTAAAAAAACAAACAAACAAAAAAAAAAACAAACAAAAAAACCCACCATTTTAATGCAGATGGTGAGCAGCACCACTGATTATTAATGCTGGACCATGGCAGAAAACTGTATGGGTGTCAATAAAGACTCAAGAGCCCTCTGAGATGAATGTTTTACTCTTCATCACATTCTCTGTCTGGTGGACTTGGTTCCCTTGTGCGTGTTTTGGGCAAGGGCTGTGCTTCTTCAGAGGCTCCCAGTGAGGGTTTTGGTGTCAGTATTGATTAGGGACGCAACAGAAGGTTTATTTGAGGTACGCATGAAGGTGTGCTCTATTTGTATTTTCCTCTTATGAGTCATGCAAATATTTCTTACCTGTGGTCAGTTAAAACATCAGAGCAACATGGTACTAAAATTGTAATGACTCTAGTGCCTGATTACAGTTTCTTCAGTCGAATCCTAAATTGCAAGAATAGGAAGCAGAAATCGTTAGTACTGTTTTTCTTTTTTCATTTATTGTATTCTAACCTATCTGTACCTGCCTGAATGGTCAGGAACTCTGGTTGCAAAAATCATCCTCTGATGCAAAACTCTGATTTGTAAGCCAATAAATGTAAGGACCTTTAACAGCAACCCATCCTGTGGGCTTTTGGTTAAAGAACCTTTGCAATATCCAGCTGAAACAGATAGCAGGTTAGGAAACCCTCTGAAAGTTGGGTGAGTTGATCAATGTATCCTTACCACCACCAGTCAGCTCTTTCAGTTAATATATCGAACCCTTGCCAACTGAATTGTCTCATCAAAAATGTCAGTAGCTAGCATACAAAGTTGTTCTATGAGGTTATTCTTTGTCAGAGGTTTGATGTATGTGCTTGGAGGGAACGAACTGATGACTTAGGACTTGTTAGGCACCAGAAGTCCCCTCTGGAGAGCTAGATCCATCCATTTTCCCATCTGTGTCTCATTTCTGCACCCAGTTACGTGACTTCCCCTTGAGAACATTTCCTATGAATATTGTTCATAAATATTTCCAAGAAACCAACAAACTATTGTTTGGCTTATGTGTTTTTTTTTTTTCTTCTTAAGAGGGAGAGTTTCTGCATCAGGAAACATGATTGCTGTTGGTCTTTTCAGCAGGTCTGGTGGGGAGGTTATTGTTTCTGGGTTCAAGCTGTCTGTTTAGATGGTTGTCGATTTTGTTGTTGTTGTCTTTTGCCCTCCGTTGCTGGCAGTCCAGGGAATTGGGTGGTTCTCTGTTTTGGTTTTGTTTTTTTTTTTTGTTTTTTTTTGTTTTGTATTATTTATACGGGCAGGCTTTTGTGGGGGTGAGATTTTCTCTGGGTTTTTGTGTTTGTTTATACGGTTTACTGTATCTTGAGGCATTTTTGGTTTTGTCCAGCTTTTGTTATTCTTGAATTCAGCTTGCTCATAGTATCTTCCAAGTGGCTCTGTGGTTTCTAGCTTCTGCAGCCCTTTATTGGCAGGCTGATGTACAACCTAAAGGCCTTTACCTTTTGTCCTGGACTGCCCACTGGTCAGGGAATATGGGGCTTCTGTGCAGATGTGTGTCGGGCTCACCCAGGGAACATCACTGACTTGTCCTCCTAGAAGGGCCAGGGGGTGAAGGAGGCCAGAAACTGCTCTAAACCACATGGGACCACACAGCAGCTGTGATGGCAAAGCTACATGTGCCTGTCCCCAACTGGAGCCAGAGGCTGAGCCTCATCCATTTTTTGGAATCATTAACCCTTGTTAATCCTCCATCAATGCTTATTTTAAAAAGATGTATAAAGAAAGAAGGCGAGGTAGTATTTTACAGAATCATAGAATCACCAAGGTAGGAAAAGACCTCCAAGATCATCCAGTCCAACTGTTCACCTATCACCAATATTTCCCCACTAAACCATATCCCTTAGTAAAACATCTAAACATTTCTTGAACACCTCCATGGATGGTGGCTCCACCACCTCCTTGATCCCATAAGTGAAGGAGTAGGGAGGGCTCTGTTAGAGCTGGATGAATCCTCTGAGTGCATAGCTGGCCACATGGCTGAGGTTGTGTGCAATGCTATGGCTTCGATATGCTGTGGCAGGACAACAAGCTGCTGGCCTAGAAGGCATCCACTTGCCCACACTGAGGAAGAGCATGTTTGCCAAAAGTCTCACCAAGCTGACAACGGAGTGGCTCACATGAAGGGAGCCCTGTTGCAGGAGGGCCTGTTTGGAAGCCTGGTGGGACTTCCCAAGACAGAGCACCCTGTCAGGTGGAGGACAGTCGTCTTTAGGCAACTTGAGAAAGTCTTCAAGTCAGAGGTTGGTTCTTTCCAGAGATCTTAACTCCTCACAGCAGAACACAAGCAGTCCAGGAGGTTTCTGAAGGACGTTGGGCAACAGCTTAGCCCCAGGTTGACATGGGCCATCCAGGGAAGATGTGCAGCTGGATCTGCTATTCCCTAACAATAACAGGTTGATGATGTGATGGGCTACAGCAGCCTTGGCTGAAATGACCAAGAAATAGCAAAGTTCAGGATCAGGAAACAGGGATTTCTTGAGAAACCTTGACCCAAACTATCCCAATAATACCCAGTGAGATGCATCTGTGAGTGCTGGGAGAGCTGACTGCTGTCACTGCAGGGCTGCACTCTGTTATCTTTAAAAGCACTTGGAAATCAGGGCATGGCCCTGACAACTGGAAGAAGGCAAAAGTTGCACCCACCTTCAAAAAGATTAGGAAGAACAGTCCAAGAAGCTACTCGTTGCTCAGACTCACTTTGTTCCTTGAGAAAATCATGGAGCAAGACCTCTTGGTCTGAGGTAAGATGAATAAATGTATGGATGAGGGAAAGCAGTGGATGTCACTCACCTTGGCTTTGGCCAGGCTCTCAATGCAGTTTCCCACAACTTTCTCGTGTCCAAGTTGGGATGTTAAGGGCTGGATGGGTGGCCTCCTAGATGTGTGGAAAAACGCATCATGTGCCACAAAGCACAGTGGTTCATGGTTTGTACTCTTCCCAAAGGCTGGGTACTTGTGGAATGACTCAGGGAACCCTCCTGGGACCTGTCCTGCTTTGGGAGAGTGGTTGGCTAGAGAACTCCTGAGGTCCATTCTGACCTGACTAATTATGTTGTTCAAACAAGCTGATGTCAACTGGATGTCAGTGTCAGGAGGAGACAGTGCCCACATCCTATTACAGACAGCTATTTTTGCCTAGAAGTCTAGTCGTTATTCTTCTGAAATGATGGAGGACAGACTGATTCTGCAGCCACCTCTCTCTCTGAGAGGAGGACTGTGGTGATGGAGGATGCATTGCCTGAGTGTTTCTGTACTAGCATCCTTGACCATCCCTACAACAAACTTGGCACACACAAATTTTGTACAGACTTCTTAGCCCTTTTTCACTAAGCTGTGAGAGCAGAGTTTTGCAGCCATGCCTAGCAGTTTTATCGCTGCCTTAAAATATTCCTTCAAATTGGTTTCTTCCTTTTTTTTTTCTTCCAGTTTATAAAGGAGTTCTCTAGTGCAACAATCCAGCTTAAGATAAAGTTTATGACTAGTTGGGAAACAATGGTGATAACGTGAGTTTTTCTGGATTTTTAGTTGAACAAAACTGAGATTTAGGAGATAAAGTAATAGATTGTCGCTGTCCCTGGAGGTGTTCAAATACATTTAGATGTTGTACTGAGGAACATGGTTTAGTGGGGAAATATTGGTGGTAGATGGACGGTTGGACTGGATGATTAATTAGAGGTCTTTTCCAACCTTGGTGACCCTGTGATGATTCTATGAGCTCCTGCTAGGTGGATTTTGAGCTTCCCAACTGTTCTGTAAATGTGGGCATTTAAGTCAATATTATGTCTGGCCACAGGAGTTTTCTGGGCACTCAAGGATATTTTTTTTCTTAAGCAGTGATACCTTAGTTGATAAAAACACTTCAATCCATTTTTACCTGCCATAAAATGGAGAAATGTTTTGTAGTGTTGTCTTCAGGGCTTACGTAACTCAAGGTTTTGCTTTGATTCTTTATAACTTTAAACTCATTTAGACTTGCCATAGATGGTTTTCCTTCTGATTGCTTCAGTTAAGACATTTGAAGGCTGGCATGGTGGTGTTTGATGCCTCCATTTGGATTCTCTGTGCTAGCAGAGGAGGAAATTTAAACCTTAACACCTGACTCGGTTTTTCATCTTAATGAAGCCTTCCTCACTTCCAGCCCTCTGGGAGACAGTGAAGCTTTATTTAATGTGAGCCTACTGAAGCTGGCCACTGAAGGATACCGTGCAAAGTGTCTATGTTCTGTTTCTAAAAGGGAAGAAAATCTTGGGAGTGATGCTGGAGAGCAGAGAAGACACACTGTTGTGTTAAAGCTGTTTTTTTTTTTTTTTCTTGCCTTATGTGGTTGTTGAGAAGGCTTTGCATGAAACCCAGTACTTTGCGACATGTTATAAATACATATTCTTGCATGTAAACCTAATAAATCCAAATAGGAGGCCAGTGTGACTTGGAGGGGTCCCCAGAAGTTGGGCCAAAGTTTGAAGATGAATTTACGAAGGATTGAAAACAAGAGTTGACCCTGAGCTCACATGGGTGAGGACCTTGAGCTCTGTTCCTTCCTTGCAAGCTGGGTTCCTTCCCACACCTGCACTGAGATCTCTCAGCTGGGAAGTGACATAGGCTTTTCAGTTCTCTGGAATTTATCAAGCCAGCTTTTTTCTGTCTAAAAGACTTAAAAGTGAGCAGGCAGTTACTTCAGTACCTTCATGAAAAGATGTAGAAATATAAGCTGCTTTCCCTCCTGTCTCCTTAAAGAGGAAGAAATAGCCTGTGGTATAAATAAGCAATTTAAAATAGTAGCTATTAGAGAGCCTGAAGAATCGAAATACGAGTTAGTAGCGAGGTAGAGCTGATTTCAGACAAATTCTCATCCCTTTTGTTCGTGTTTCTAATTTGAAACTCTTTGACATTAGGATCTGTTCTTAATGGTTGATGCTCAGCTTCCAATCTTGACACATAAGGTAAATGTCATGGGCCAGGCTCTGACGTAAACTGCCTCATTTTTACTGATTATCAAGAGCATAAGGAGTCTCCAGCCTCATACTGGCTCTGGACCTCTGTGCCCACTGATCTCCACACTGCTCATCCCCATCCCAGCGCGGGGCTGCCAGCCCTGCTCAGAGTGCTGGCTCAAGCTGTGCTGGGAGTGGAGAGTCCTTTTCCCAGCACCATGAGCTGAAGCTGGGGGACTTGGAAAAGTTTATGCAAAAGTGTAAAAATGTTTTGTACAGCTGCAAAGGCTCTTTTTGAAGGTGGAGCCAAGTGATTTTTCTCACTTTATCTGAAAGGTTTGTATTGACTGGAGCTGCTCTGTTGAAAACGAGGAATCAGGCGCTGCCGTGGCCGAGCCTGATGTATCCAGCTGTGTGTCTGCAAAAACTCATTCCTCAGACTTGGGGGAGCTCTGCAGTTTCTCTGGCCACACGTGAGCTGCTCAGTGAGACGGGACATGGCTTGCTGGGCAGTCCTGAAGACAAGTGGTCTTGTGCAGGCCCTGTCTGTAGCACTTGACTTTCTTTACTTGCACTGTTTCCTGCCTTTCTTGCCCCAAATGAGGAGACTTTGTTCCTAGTGCCTTCTGGGGTTAGCTTGTGCTTGCCCAGTAAGCAGGTACTGCTTGGCAGAGTGTCAGCTGCCACTTGCTGAAACCTCACCGAGGAGCTCAGTAAGAACACAGCCCCTGCCATGGCCATATTTCATTAGGGCTGTTTGGTCTGCTACGAACTGGGGAGGTTCTGGAGCTGCAGCCCTGTTCTGCAGTGTCCCCAGAGTTGTTTTGAACTTTAAGGCCCTTCAATGCATACAAACACTTTTAAAATGACCTCCCCGGTCCAAGTGCCTTCAGCTGTACTGCAGTTTTCAATGTTGGCACCAGTGGCTGCCCTGGTGTTATCCCACCGCTGCCTCTACGACGTACTCTTCTAGCTGATGTTTCAAAGAAGCAAATGCAGAGGTCACCGTGAAGTGTGCATTTCCATCAGTGCTTCCAGTGCCTTGCGAAGGGCAGCAAAGGAACATAACAAGCCCTTGTCATCATAAACTAGATGGGTGGACATCTAACTGTGTCCTCAGCAGCTTTGGACACAAAACTGGAGTGCTTTGAAAACTGAGTGCATTTCCTTCCTGCTCGCCATTATTTTTGACGTATTCTAGTGACATCTCTGGTCTATTTCTGACATACTCTTAGCGCAAACCAGAAGCCTGAGGCAGAAAAGCAGCAGCAGCAGGAAGGCTTTGTCCTGGGGAGTGCTTACCTTTCAGGGATCAAAGCTCAGTGTGGAGCATGAAGGTGCCCAGTCTTGGTAATTGCAGTAAGCAATTATACTGGGCACAGAACAGGAGCTTGCTCTCCTGTCATGCTGCTCCTCCTCTGTGGCTGTGTTGAACAGGACTAAAGAATTCATCTTGTCAGACTTGTGTCTAGACACTTCTCTCTCCTTTTTTTTTTTTTTTTTTTGCATTAGTAGTCGTGTGCTCCAGCTCCTTTCTAAAAGTAGTGTTCAGCGCATGCTGCAGGTACCTGGCTGTACAGGGGCAGCGCTGGACGTGTGCTTCACACCCTGGTGGTTGCATGAATAGTAACAGCCCGCATCCCTCTTCAGCTGGCCAAATCCTGCATGAATCTCACCTTAGTTCCAAGCCGCGCAATCCTGTGCTCTGAGAGAGGAGGAAAACAAGCAACAAATTAAGTAGAGTTTAAAAGAGATTAGGCACCAGGGTGCAGTTGGCTCCTCGGCTATTTCAGTGTACCCATCCCTTGTGCTGTAGGCAGATGCATGCTGACTCAACCCTCCGAGCAGCCCGTGTGTCCATGTCTGTTATCGTCACATCATCTTAACTTCTTCTGTAGCATCCGTGTTTGTCCCTTGGTCAGATGGGGATCCTTGGGGCATGGAGCCCATTTTCTTCGGAGCACAGAGGGGCTGCAGTCCTATTTGTTTGTAGGCCTGGCTGTAACACAAATGGATAAAAGAAACAATTCACCCAGAAGAGTTTAATTACTCCAAACACCCTCTTCATTGCTCTCGGAGGTATTTTAGCTTCCGTGGCTTGTGTTGGATGAGGTGGTGGCCCAGGGGGACAGCTCTTAACAGCAGATCCTCTGTTGGGCAGAGGCAAGGCGGGCTGCTAGCGCTCCCTGCTCTGCAGCTGCAGTCTTTTGGGATTTGGAGGGTGCAATGCTGAAGCTGCTTCTCTGCATGCAGTGTAGACATGGGAAGGCAGTAACCCTACATGCTCCCATTTTCATTCCTGCTGTCCTTACTTCTCCTCATAGGGTGGCCAGTCTTTAAAAACAAATGCAGGATGCAGGCCCCCCAGGCTGGGCCATGCCGTGTGACCCTGGACGTGGGTAACAGCCCCGTGGACCAGCTGGGGAGCTGGGAACCGGCTGGTTCCCAAGGCTGCAGCCTGGGGGTGATGGCAGCAGCGTAGTCTGGAGCCTGAGCAAGCCCCAGGGCGGCACTCTGACTCATCCTGCCGGCACGTCGGGACGGACCCAGTTAAACCAGGACATCTGGGCAAGTCTGACTCCTCCGGTCACGCAGCTCTTGAGCCTTGTCCCTTGCTAGAAGCTCCTGGGGACTGCGCTCCGTGCCTTGGAGGATTTGTTATCCGGGTTCTTGTTTAAAAGTTTACAAGAACTGTATGTATCTGCTGTTGTCTTCTTCTCCAGGGGGTTGTGCTGTAATAGGTGTTGAGATGCATGAGATAGTTCTTCTCAAGTATCCCAAGCTGAATTCTTATTCAGAGCAGTGTCTTTCCTTCTGCGTGTCATCAGATCAGCAAGCATGAGGAGGCAGCACCATCCGAGGCATGACAGCTGTCTGGAAGCAAGGGCCCAATTCTTGGCACTGCTCCACTTCTGCAGTTTGATAGCGGCCTCCAGAGTCTCTGCATCATAGAGCCACAGAATCTGTTGAGTTGGAAGAGAACCTTAAAGGCCATCTGGTCCAACTCCCCTGCACTGAACAGGGACACCCAGAGCTCCACCAGGTGCTCAGAGCCCCGTCCAGCCTGACCTTGAATGTTGGCTTTCTGGGCTGTGAGGGCACATTGCTGGCTCATGCCTAGCTGCCATCCACCAGTACTCCCACGTCCTTTTCATCAGGGCTGTGCTCTGTCCTTACATTCCTCAACTTGTACTGACAGTAGGGGTTGCCACGACCCAGGTGCAAGACCTTGCACTTGGCATTGTTGAACCTCATGAGGTCTCTTAGGCCCACTGTCAGTAATTCCTTGGCTCATTCTTTCTACCCTTCTTAAAAATGGGTGTGACATCAACTTTTTTCCAGTCACTAGGGACTTCACCTGTTGGAGGAAGAGATGAGGAGGAATTTGGTTTTTCTCCCACATTTCAGAAACTTAAAGGGGAAAAGTACCTATTTTAGCACTTAGGGTTATATTTCAGACCAAATGCTGAAGCAACGGAGCTCCAGATAACATTGCCCTGTGGGGAGCAGCTGGTTTGCAGTGGAGCCCTGCTCTGAAAGCCCATGGTGCTGTGCAGCTGGGCCAGTCCTGCTTCCTTGTCACGCCACTGAGAGCTGAGGAGGGTGTTGCTCAGTTTCCCGTATTCACACACTCTCTGACACAACTTATTTCAAACACATTTGCAATTTTTTTTTCCCAAATTCTTCACAATTCCCCTGCTCTGTGTGCATCTCCTCCAGGCCTTTAGCTGAAAGCACAGCAACATCTCCTGGAACTGGGTGGCTACTGCAAGCTCAGCTGTCAAAGTGTCATCCTTAAATCCCAAGCGGAGATATTCACTCAGTCCCAGAAACTCCATATTGGCTCCATTTGTACCAGGTACCAAGGATGGCATGGGGTAGTGTATGTCCAGCCCATCTCTTCCCCTTTTAGGGGAGGTTTTGGCTGAATTTTAGGAACAGTTTCTTCTCCAAGTGGTGAGGCATTGGCACAGGCTGCCCAGGGAGGTGGTGGGGTCACCACCCCTGGAGGTGGAGATGTGGCACTGAGGGACATGGTCAGTGGGCATGGTGGGTTGGGGTTGGACTTGGACTTGGTGATTTTAGAGGTCCTCTCCAGCCTTAATGGTTCTATGATTCTTCACCTTTGTGAGGAGGAGGAGGGAACCAGCTATCAGAAACTGCCTGTTTGTTATTCAAATGTTGCTCAGAAGCTGTACCTAGGAATGCAGGTCATTGTGTAATACCAGTGCTCATTGTTTAGAGGGAAATCAGGGAGAGAAAGATGGAGAACAGGACTGACACCACACCAACAGGTGACTCTACACCAAAGGAGGTAGGAAGAAAGCAAGCAAGTACAAGAACTGCCAAATGTCTGAATTTAATTACTGAGGAGCTGGTCTCCTGTGAAGGAAACAATGGGTATCCATGAAAGCTGAGAAAAGCTGCTGGAAGAGGTTCTCTGCTCAGACATAAAGCAAACTACTGTCCTTGTTCACCTTGCATGTAAGACCAGATAGAGCTGGAGAAAAACGTAAATGCAAAAGGGCAATGATTGCATCCTCCAAGGCCTCTCATAAGAGACAGCAGCAGCAAGGTTGGCTGGGACTCTCTCATAACTGCATCATCACTGACTCCAGTGTCCGTGGGACAACACCTCAGTGCACACAAGCTCTTGGAGCACTGCTGAGTTGGACTACAGCCCAAGCCCACCTGCAGGCTCCCTCCCTTCTCCTGATAGAACCATTGCCCACAGAGCTTAGAGGAAACTGGGAGTCCAGGTTTGTAGTGTGAGACCCACACACTGCAGTGGAGGGTGCTGGGTGAGAATAGTGAGGCGCTTTGAGGTGGGCTCTGGCTTAGGAAGGAGGATTTTTCCACTTGCATAGTGTGTCTATTGTTTGGCAACATCTATTGACATGGAAAATGTCTTTTTTTCCTGGTCAGTGCTTGACACAAGCTATGGGCTTTATTCATTTTCTTCTTGCTATGGCTTCACCCATCATATGCCATTCACTGGTGCATTCAGGTGCAGAAAATGGTCTGACTGACCCACTGACAGTCCTCGCTTTTCCCCCCTGCCCTGACCTCATGAGGGAAGGGGTCCCAAACACCAACCAGGCGATAAGTGAATTCCTGAATATCCTTACAGAAGTTTTTGCCATCTTGGTGCTGTTTTACGGTGCAACGTGGCCAACCCATGGGAGGGAGGGCTGACAGCCTTCCACCATTTTGTTGGTGAGCTGATGGGAAAGCTGGTGTTCAGGCTGCAATGGCTGGACAATAGGATTTGTCAGGCTGTGAGTGAGCAAAGAGAACTTATTCCTGTGTTGTGTCTGAAGGATGAGGAAAGACTTGTTGCTTTCTGCCTTCCTGCAGCCTTCTCCTTTTTTCCTCTCGCAAACAGGGCAATAAAAACAAAATGCTGTTAGAGGAAACTATAATTTTGCTTCTTGGCTGAAGTTCCAGGAGAGATGTATCACTGCTAAGATGCTGATGAGGCACAGGTTGGGTGGCTCGGAGTTCCTCAGCCAAGATTTCGCAGCTCAAGCTTCTTGCTGCTTCCGTGCCCTGTTCAGGGAAAGGAAGGGCTCTGCATTATTCAAACCTAGCCGTGCTTTTTCCGAGAGACACATCTTTCCCTTGTTCTGATAATTAACCAACAGGATCACGTTGCAGAGAACATAGGAGCCAGGATGGGGAGAGGGAGCGTGGATGCGAATGCAGATTTCTTGTCTGGTGCAACACAAAGACTGCTTGTACTACAGCGCGCCCTGCAGCATTATCGGTAGTTTCTGTTTAATTTTAACTGCTGTCCTTGTTACATGTTGACTGGCTAATTAGTATTTTAGATGCTCGTAGAACAGTTTGGATGTATTCCTGCAACTTTCACACACGTCTATTGCTGTTCCTTCCTCCTGCCCTGCGTGATCACTGCAGTAGCGTCATTTCTGCTTCCAGATGGGCTGAAATCTTTAAAGCAGGAGCAAAACTCAATCTCCTCTGCTCATTCATGCATGGAGCGCTCCTATTTTGCATGAGAAGAGATCAGGCACAGCCTAAAGGCGGGGGAGAAGGATACCCCTGCTCACAAACAAGTATGGAGGCACCAATGTATAGATGGGGGTTTTCATGCCCCATTTGCAATATTGAAACTGCTCTGCACAGCTGATGTGCAGAAAGAGTGGATTGGGAACACCATTGGCAACACCAGCTGGGTGTCCCTGGGCAGTTGCTGGGTGACATACACCACAGTTGGTAATATATCTGTAGAGGAGGATGTCCTGAATGACTGGGTTTAAAAACGAGGCGTGGATTTCTGAGTGAGCAGAGCATCGTTTTGTGACCACTGTGCTGGAATGTGACACATCACTAATGGAAAATTGCTTCTCTGAAAGAGTGGTCAGGCACTGGCACAAGCTGCCCAGGGAGGCGGTGGAGTCACCAACCTTGGGGGTGTTCAAGAAATGTTTAGATGTTGTACTGAGGGACGTGGTTTAGTGGGAAATATTGGTGGTAGGTGGATGGTTGGACTGGGTGATCTTGGAGGTCTTTTCCAACCTTGGTGATCCTATGATTCCATGATTCTATGATTCTAAGCCCGCTGTGGCAGTGATGCCAGCAGGCATGGGCAAGAGCACAGCAGTACGGACAGCTGTCCAACCTGAGCCTTAACAGAGGGGCTGCTTGAACTGCTCCCACCAGCAGATGAACTTGGATTACAGTGACAGAGAAGCAGTATTGAGCATTTATGCAAAGGACCCAAACCCATAACGTGTTTTACAGATCTCCAACTACAAGCCATTTTCAGGAGTGACAGTTTGCAAAGCACATAGTCACTCCGGTCGCTTTTTACTACTGATGTTTGGGAGGTTCTGCAAACAGACGTTTTTTTACCCGCACGGTTCTGGATATTTAGTACGCAGAGGCACTTCCCAAACATTCTGTGAGAACAAAAAGCCCTTTTCCTGACTGTTTACAGATGACTTGCGAAGAATAAGCGAGAGGTTTGAGCATGGCTGAGCCGAACAGCGGCCGAGAATTCAAATCCATGGTTGCCAGCCCTGCTCTTTCCACCAGCTCCGCTTTGAAAAATGCAGGAATGAGGCACGTCCCAAGCTAATGCTGTCCATCAAGGGCACGGTGAGGAAGAATCCTTGTCTCGCTTCCATTCCCTGACTTGCTCTTTGAAAGCTGATTCTTTAAGCGTTATCATTTCTGAAAGCTTCGCAGTGTTTGGGTTCCAGCCGTGATCTCATGGGCTTCAATAAGCTTCTTTGAGCTGGAAGGAGGTTGCATGAACAGTGACATGATCGTTTGCATCTGTGTGCACTGGGACGTGTCAGTCCCTGCAATGAATAATGCACATATCACTACCTTTGATTTTTTGCAGCACTGATTTTCATTTCTTCCATGTGCTCTGTAGGGCAAAGGCTGACTTTCCCAATTTTCTAGGCTCTCAAAATGTATCTTCTGTAATCATAAGGAACTGTGTTGAAGAACACAGAATCTTCCAAAGCCAGGTTAGCCCCAAATGCTTGTGCTGTCAGTGTCTGCATTGGAAGAAAGAGGGAAACAAAGTCACCTGTAAGGCGTCATGCACATCCCCAGTCATTAGAGCTAATGTTCTGTGCCATCGGGGGACTTTCTTACCAGAAACAGATATTAAATGACAGAAACATTACTCTTTGATACCAGTAGTGGGCTTTTGTAAGCTTGTTTTATTTTTTCCTTGTATCTTAATGAATTGGAAATCTCTGAAGTCCTATTCAGAGGCAGTTTGGGACATTTCTTTCTTTGCAGGTGGTGCTACTGAGCCCTCAGGAGCACTTGGCTCAGACTTTACAGAAGGCAAACCAAGCTCTCAAATGTTATGTAAAACCAAACAAAACAAAATCAAAGGAACAATGCTCCTTTCTTATGGAGGTGTTTCTCCACAGCTGGTGTAGCATACGCAGAAGCCCAGAGTGGTGCTGCAAAGTTCTTACAGGGCTCATTAGAGCTGACCCGCTTCTCTGTTGTGTTTTCAGCTTCTGGATAATGGCATCTTCAAACTCCTGCTAACAGCAGTGTGGTAGAAATGTCTTCCCACTTCTGAAGCATAGTTTTGGTCCCCTCCAAGCTTCAGCTTTGCTGGAGTGGCCAAGGCACCTTGAAGTAAGGGCGAACCTACGGTGACTGCTTTCTGTAACGCATATTTGCACATCAGCTCTAACATAAAACAAGTATCTTCCCTGCCAGATGTAAGATACCATTTAATTTTTCACTGTAGTTTGCTTTGGGTTGCGGGCAGAGTCTGCTGGGCTGCAGAAGGACAAAACCTTTGCCATTTGTTGTGTTCCATCTGGGTACTGCTCTGTAATTCAGCACAAGCAAAAGGAGGATATTTGACCTGAAAACGTTCCTGTCATTTTCTTGGAGCAAAACCACTGTTTGTCCTACTGACTCCAGAGAGTCTGTGCCGCAGTGCACCTTGCTTTGTGTCTGCTGCCTACACCCTTTTAACCAGACTTCTTCAGGCAGATATGCGCATACTGAGTGTGTGATTTTTGAGCTGACAGAAGATGGCTGGGCTAGACTGAACCAAAACCTGTTCACATGGTTTAAGCTCGTGTCATCCCTTCTTTGGATCAAAAATCTGATAGCCAAAGTGCATACTAATGAACTAATGGAGACCTAAGGGGACTTGGAAGCCAACAGTTTGACAGTAGAGCTCTGCTAGCCTGCTTTTCTGACAGTTTCCCTGTCAGACCTTATTACATAGTCATTTCTACATCTGAGGGATGACAAGGTGGATTAGCACATCCAAGTTAGATGACAATGAAAACAAACATCTTTTACCAGCTAAGTATCCCCTTTTGGAGCCATTCCCATGCTGGTGGCTGCAAGGGCCTTTCTGCTGCTTCCTACTGTGAAAGGGATGATATCCAGTAACGGCATCCCAGAGCTGAGAATGTACTTGCCAGTGTGAGCCCTTGTCCAGGGATTGGCATCTCTGCTGGGTGTCTCCTGACCCTGCAAATCACAAGCTGTACAGTTGGAGATAAGGCTCTAGAGTTTCTGTATTCCTAACCGTGAGGACATGAATAATAATGCACCACATTGCATTAATCAGCAAGGGATGTAAAGGCTATTGGGGCCAGAGGGATTGTGCTCTACTGGCTTGAAATGCCATTGGGATCATCCTGAGTTCCTTGCTAAGGCCTTACTGCATTCACTCTCCTTCTGAAATCAATAGGAGCTGGGTTTTTACGCTATAATTTCTTCTTTTTGTCTCAGATTAACTCTAAATATATATATATTTAATACTCATGGTGAGTGTTGATTTTGACATATGAAAATTTATTCTTGGTAAACAGGCAGCGCTGTGAATTTTTAAAAGGAACTGACCCACTGTATGTATGTGCCAGTGGTGCCTCCTAGGCAGGCTGGTTTTACAGAAAATGTTTTAAAAGAAAGTGTTTTTAAAAGAAAACGGGCTGAAACCTCGTAAGCCTCTGTAGAGACATCCAAAATTAATGAGAATACTGAAGGGGACTGGAAACTCTGTATTCACTGTGAATACGGGGGGATTCCATAGGACAGCTGTGCAAGCCTGCCTGTTGCCATAACTTCATCTGCACGCTGTGTACAACTTTCCTTCTTACCCTCAGGGGCTTTGAGGGATGTCACAGCCCACAGGGGTCTTTCTTGGCGTTGCCCTTTCACAGTGCTGCCTGCTATGGGGTCGGAGCTCAGCAGCCTCTTCTACAGGCCAGCATATGTTGAGCTCATCTGCAGACACCTACACCTGCTCTGGCACCAGAGTCACACTCTGTCCCCCACCAGCTGATACTATGCTGGAAGGAGAAGATTTTTCTAGGCAGAACTGACATCATAAACCAATTGTTGGTTAATTTGCTGCTTTCTTAACATCACTGATCCTATAGCTACTTCCTTAAGCAGATGTGTGTGAATATAAACCACCCAGTAGTAAAATTATATCCCAATTTGAATGCAGAGCACAGCTTCCTTGTTGCCAGGCTTTCAAGGCTGTCAAAAGCTCCAGGGTTGCTCATGCAGAAATAGCTGGTCTGCCTGAGTGAGATTACGAGCGTCGTGCCTCAGCATCTGAGGCAGAAGTGTGAGCCCTCACAAAGGCGTGTGCTACGTTTTCCATAGGCAACACTGGCTCAGCTTGCTCAGATGCTCACGTTGAGCCTATGGCAGGTCTGGGACATGCTCCAAAAAGTGCCCAGACCTCTACCAAGCAGATGAGTCTCTCTGAAGGTGCTGAGCATTTGGCACAGCTCGGTGGCTGCTCATCCTTCTCAGCTGCTTGCTCCTCCATCCCGGACTTGTGGCAGCTCCAGAGAGTTTGCAGTTTGGGGTTTTCCTTTGGGCACATACAGAGGCATGGAGGAACCACAAGAAAGAAGCACTGAGGCAGCAGAGCAAGGCTGAAAGACCAGCACAGAGCTCTGGGATAACCTGCTTTCCTTTCTTCTCCCTCTAGTTGTACTCTCCTGGTAAAGAGGATACCCAGCAGTCTTTACTCAGGTTTGCTCTCAAGACAGAGGCCTCACATCTCGGTCCACCAGCCAGGAAGATGTTGGCCTTCAGGTCAGTGGGTTTTAATATCTTCAGATCAGAACATTCTCCAAAATACAGACCCTCCCTGGATCGAGCAGCCCTGGACAAATCCAAACACCCTTCAGCCAGGAAAGGTCCTAAGGCCAGGCCCACCCTAAGCCAAATAGCACCCGTGAATTGAAGGTCTGGTTTGCTGGTAAGTGCTGCCAGGAAAACACCCATCCCAACCCAACCTATAGGATGGTGACCAGCCTCTGTGCAGGCACTGTGGTGAGCTGCACTTGGGAAAGCTTCTGGGCAAAAAAAGTTAGGAAACTGGGTTAAACAGACCATTCTTTATACTTTCCAGAGGCTTGGCTAAATAAATACTTTTCTCCAGGTGAAAAAATTAACTTTTACAGTAAAATCCTTCAGCAATCCGCTGAGCAGCCTTCACAAAACATCCCCAGCTATTCAGGTTTGCTTATTAATAGTCTGCTTTTATATAAATAACCCCTCCCTCATCAGTACCTGTGTGGTTTATGCACACCCACGCACAGATACGTGCATGAGTCTAAGTTTATTTATTCCTAAAACTTAAGCCAGTCCTTAAAACACGTGATCATAGAATCATAGTATCACCACGGCTGGAAAAGATCTCCAAGATCATCCAGTCCAACCATCTGCCTATCACCAGTATCTCCCACTAAACCATGTCCCTCAGTCCAACATTGAAACGTTTCTTGCACACCCCCAGGGACGGTGACTCAACCACCTCCCTGGGAAATTTGTGCACATTCAGGGATCCACCCAAGTGGATCCAGTTGCCATGTCAGCAGATTAGTGCCTACAAAAGAGCAGCAAACACTGGGCAGGAATTTAGCATCCCATCTCCCAGGGCTGTGAGCTGAATCCTAAGGACGTCTCTTTGTCCTCTTCATCCCACGTGGGAAAAGTTGGCCTGAGCCCATCTTCCTGCAGTCCCTCAGGCTCTCGGATGTGGGAAGGCAGCGAGCGATGCTCTGCCCTGCTGCAGGCTGTTTTGCTGAGGAACAAACTGGTGGTGTGCGTGTGAAGGAGCGATCCCTGTGCCGTGACAAATTGCAGAAACCATAGGAAATTCATCAGGCTCTCTACTACTGGCTTGGCAGCATCAGAATTGCTTTCACTGTCTGGTAATTAGGCAAAACACAGCCTTGTTTTCCTCCTTTGCAACCTCGTGGTGGCTGGTGCATCAAAGCAAGGGCACATTGCCTGGAACAAGGAGCTCTTGCCCTCAAGCAGTTTCATATCCAGAGGGTTGGATTCAGCTGAAGGGAAATCAGATCTGTAAAAGGTGTCCTCTAAGCTCCTATGGGTACAGCGGATCGCTGCACTTGCAGTTCTTGTGCAGGATACATCTTGATATATCTGAACGAGTTTTGGGAGGAGAAATCCTGATAGCAGAAAGTTGGGTGGAGGCTTCGGAAGCTGCCTTCAAAAGTTGACCTAATGCTGCTAATTGCCATGCATGCTTTAACTAACGCAGACTTCACCGGGAGCATCTACGCCGAGGGTAAGTCTTGAAGACAAATGGGGTACTTGCTCCAGAGCTCAGTGTTTAAGCAGAGAAAAGACTTCATAGCTGCCTATTTACTGAGATGGTGCAGGAGGAACATCTGAAGAAACAGATGCAGGCTTTCTTCTCCAAAGAGAAAATTGGATGCAGATAAAAATGATCTCAATAAACATGAGAAAATCACAGGAAGCTGTTCCTTGGAGGCAGAGAGGAGGACTATATACACATAGCTAAGGGGTGTGTGCAAGAGTTGAGTATTGTTCTTTGGGGAATTTCAGTGCATCAAAGGAGCCTGATATCAGACTATCAGACCTGAAACAGCATCAGAAGAAAGGTTTTCTGAAGAAAAGAAGTAAGAGGGGGTGAGAGATTTATCTGGGCAGGAGAAGCTACGATGGACAGTCCAGTGTTAAACCGTGAGGTGCTTTCTGGCTTTTCTCTGTTTTGCTCACCAAGCTCAAATAAAGCACAAATTCCTTCTGCTCAGATGTTTCTGAATGCAGGAGGGATGGCTCAGCAGACTTTGTGGTGGGGCCAGGAAAGCGGGCAATAATTTACTGAGTGTGTCTATGTGCTCAATTTTCTATTACAAGCATAGGTTGAAGCCTTTTCCTTCCTCGTGGCGAAAGAAAACCCACTGAAATCTGTCTGCAGTCTGATATGCTAGGATGTCCTTCTGCTGAGAAGGACCACGGTGAACCCAGGAGTAGGAGATGTAGATACTTTCTACAAGCTGAAGGATCAGCCAAGAGTGCTGCAATGCTTGGTGTTTCAGGGCTGTGTTAGGAACACATCACATGGGCACAAAAAGGCGCTTTGCACAAAAAGAAATCCCAGTAGCAATAGCTAAGCCAAAACTCTGCATATCTCGAAGTAAACTTCTTTTTAGGGGGCTGAACCCAGCTCAAGAGGCGAAGTGGCTCTTCCTGACCCACAGGCGCTCCTGCTGCTTCGGGATGTAACGTGGTTCTTCTCTTGAAGGCTCCAGAGTCACTGAGGTCAACGCGAAATGAACGCATCACGCTGGTACAGACCACCTCCTTACTGTTAGTATTTCTTCTCCTCAGAGACAAACTGTGTGCAGTAAGCAAAGCAAAGTTAGAGGCCTTGGCCTCATCTCTGCTGCCGATGTGCACAGCTCCTATATATATCTCCACATCGCTGCGTGTTTGTGTAAGCCCCGCTCGTTAATACCTCCCGCAGCAGCAAGCTGTTTCTCTTTTCCCAGCGTCTCCAGATGGTGCTGAAATCATCAGAGCTCCGGGGGTTTCTTTGTTTGTGTATTTATAGATAACTTCCCACAGTTGGGCCTTCATCGGGATGCCTCATCTCTCCATTTTCCAAAAATCCTGACTTTCGCTCATTTTTGATCCTCCCCCCCAGCCTCCTTCCCAGGCAGTGAGTCGTCCTGTCTTACTATTAGCATTGGTGCTGAAGTTCTCTGTTGTTCTTTCTCTTCCCAAAACAGCTTTTTGGGCAACTTTTGACCCTACCTCTGCACTCTGGATGGGTTTTGGATGTCCCTTTGAATGCACTGCCTTTCAGGTTAGTGATGGGTCTTCCCTTTTCTTACTGAATCGTTAAAAATAGAGAAGGGGTGCAGCAGTGCATCCTGCTGGCACAGCACCAGCCTCCTTTGCTCTTGAGTAACTTTCAGTTGGCAAGTTGACCTTCCAATTATGCTGCTCCTGCTTTAATTCTAATTTGATTGCTATCCATGCTGCTAATTGGAGGGAAAGCCAGCCACCCACAAACACTATGCGGTCTCCTCCCTGCCTCCTCTCTAACGACCCACCAGAACAACTTGATTTCACCAAATGCATCTTTAAAAGGGCAGTACCTGTGGACTGGCAGCAAAGGCAGGAAAACACTGGGCTAATTACTATCTTCCTTGCTGTCACGCCTCCAAGCCCATTTTTGCCAGTAATTATGATTGCTCTCTGTTGTGATAATTTTGTTTATGCAATAGATTGGGCAGAGGATCAGCGGAGCCCATCCCTTCCTGGGACAAGGATGGCAGTAACAGGTAGCAAGCTGGCTCTCGGGCAGATAAGCAGCATGTTTAGGCTGCTGGAGTTCCTGGATTTTGATGTATTACATTCTTTCTACTTTCAGTTTTGGTGGGGGGGAGAGGGAGCTCAGTGAATGTTCCTAGCCTTCTCTCAGCCTCTTCTCTTATATGATAATAATGTCGTACTCCTTTAAATGTGATTTTCCGTGGCCGGATTCAAGTTGGGTTCTCCCTCTGGATGTCTATTCCGAGCTTTCAAAAGGTGACGTACAGAGGTAAAAGAGTTCCCAGAGCTGTGTGCAGGAGGAGGGCACCTGGGACTCCCCGCCAAACTCTTCATGGGGATGTATGTAGGTTGCTCCAAAAGTAATGCCTTCTATTTATTTCCATGAAAAGTACAACAAAGAGTGTGATAACACTGTCTGATAGAGCAAATTCTCAGCTACACAATGCTATTTTTCAGTGCAGTCACCACATTAGCCGTGCATTTTTTTTGCTGGTGATGGACAAGAGTGTGTGCCACTGTTGTCACTATCATCTGAGCCAGTGGAAGTGACCCACTGTTTCTCAGCTGCTGTGATGGCACCATGCTGGGAATATGCCACAAAGCCCATCTTTCATTGGCCCAAACAGGTGGAAGTCAGGAGGAGTCAAATCTGGAACATACAGTGCCTGTGCTAGGACAGCCCAGGGGGGTGGGATGGGGCCTGGTGTTACTGTGCCGCAAGAGAAAAGTTGTCTTCTTCTCTGGCCTTACTGAAGTTTGGGCATCATCTTAGTCAGTGTTGTGATGTAGTGGTCAGAGCTGAAGGTGTGTCCAGGTTCTAGGAAGCCCAGAAGGATCGCCCCTTTTCTATCCCCTGAGGCAGTGCACAGCACTTTACCTGCTGAGGGCTGCGTCTTGAGCTGCTTCTTCAGTGGGGAATTCACATGGCACCAATCCACAGCTGCCGTGCTGGTGGGAAAGTGTGCTAGGGCGATCCGGGCACTCGGAGGGGATGTGAACGCCGCAGGGATCGCTCTGGTGTTCGGTACGGGGTGGAGAAACGGGCAACGGCGTCTTGAGCTCCGTAGCATTCATCGTAAGTAAGTCACGTAGTGCCACTGCTAACCAGGGAGGCTGGTTTCAGGGCCGAGGAGGCGGCACGGCTGCTGCCTACGGATGGGTTCGTTCCCGCTTTGTCCGCAGGAGCAGAGCACCCAGCGGAGGAGGGCAGCCGCTCCGCAGGCCGCAGGCGCCCTCTGGTGCAAAGCCGGCCCGCGGCTTCAGCCCGGGTGCCCGCAGTCACCAGGCGGGCAAACGAGCTGTCTGTCTGACCGAAGGCTGCGGCCAGGACCTTGTGCTCACCAAAGGGAGAGAGAGCATCCGGAAAATACGGAAAGAAAAGGGAAAAGAGATCGCCCCGTGAGATACTCTGCAAAATGAGGTGCAGCTGCAGCCACTTACCAGGAGTTAGGAAAGCCCGGTTGCTTGCAGTTACCTTCATTTCTGCATAAAGGGGCTGGAAGAGGCAGAGAGCCTTGGCAGGGCTTTGTGGTGAGGCACCTGGGGCTGCAGGGATTCAGATTCACGTGGTTCAGGCGTGCTGAGCTACAGCACAGCGATGTGAATGGCAGTGAGAAAGCTGCTTGATAGAGCCAAACGGGAGGGAGATAGAGTGTACAGCTCTTAGCAGAAGGGATGGGGAGGACTGAAGACTTCAGTGCAGTCGCTTCAGCCCTGCAAAGACTTATTTAGAAGATGGCAGAGTGGAGCCTGTGAAACCTCGTGGGCTGAGGGGCTGAATTTGCAAAGGTGTCACAGGCAGATGTCACAGGTCACACCTCTGCAGCTGTCTTACAAACGCTTAATGCAGAGCTTGAGTACTTCAGGCACAACACCAAGCTCCTGTGGATTTAGGAATCTTAATGTGCTACCGCTCAGACTTCCAAAGGAAGTCTCTCGCCATCTTTATTCAGTGCCCGGGACGCCAGAGACTCAGCTCTGTGTGCTCACTGCTGGGCACAGAGAAATAACACCACTTCAATGGGATGTAAAGGAGCAGCACAGCTGGCTCTGAGCTTTTCTAACATCCCCTTGTTTACACTGTAAATGCCTACGGGACAAAGGGTGCACTGATAGTATTTCTTCTTCTTTCCCCCTGAGAAGCACAGAGCCACCAGAAGCTAAGCAGGCCAGGAAGAGGCCCACGTAAAGCACTGCTCACTGGGACGCATGGAGAAATCAAGGCCTCCGGACACTGTGCCTCCACCTCGGCTCCTGAAGGCAGGGTAAGCAGTTTGCAGCATACAGAAAACATATGCTTCTTTTTGGTACTTAGAAGTGATCAAATGAAGGAAGAAAAGCCAAGCTAGTGTTAGCCACGCAGCAAATACATGCCAGCGTTTTCTAGAAAAGAAAGCATGTGCTAAAGGGCTTTTGGGGTTAAGCATGTGTTGCTTTAATTCTGCAACGTGTAGCATTTGCTAGAGCTTTCTTCACACAAAGCCAACTCTTTTCCAGCACATACTCACACTGGGGTTGAAGGATTTAACAGCTTCCAACAAGGATGAGTTACCTGATGTTATGCAGCTTAGCAAAGTGTAAGATTTTCTTTATGGAATATGCAGCAGAGTGCATAAAATATATCCAACAGCAGCAGCGTGGTCATAGCCTAGAGCAGAAGGAAGTATCACCAAGATGAGAAAAACAATGCTATCACAAGGGACGGTATCAGAGAATGGCTCCAGTGCTCTGAAGCAGCTTGCCTGGGTGAGTGAACCAGCGGAGGGCTCCCTGCAGGTAACAAGGCCCCCAGATCTGTGTGCTCCCCCCCCAGCGATTATAAATCTTTATAATATGGGTAAGGATGTGTACATTCTGTTATGTACCCAAACAGGTATCAGTCAGAGATCCTGCAATGCAAACTTCTGAGAAGTATATTTATTACTATTAATTAATTAGGAGCAATCTGTCTCAAAAGCATGACCCGCTTCATACTTCAAGTGGTATTTTATTACAGTGCAGTTGCAAGAAAACTCCATTCTCCTTGCACATGCACTTGATATGCAGAAGGCAGGCTTCTGCACACTGCTTATTTATACATATAAGTTCCTGGATTTTTGTTTGAGAACAGTAGTTCAAGAAAAGTCTCTTTGTCTTCGTTATTTGGAAAGCTTCCGTCTCTTCCTCTTCCACTGTTTATTGTCCACATCTTCAGTATCGTCAGGAGGCTCTGGCAGCACAAAGCCATCAGTCATTTTGTAGTAGACTATTGTGGAATCTGTCTCAACTATGGCCAAGGTAATTGACAGCGGGGTGTCAGGATCGTCTTGTGGGAGAGCAGCTTTCTTCATGATTTCTCTTAACCTAGAAGAGAAAACAGTCAGTGAGAAAGGACTCTGTAACAAGCTGCTGGTGGCACACAGGAAGATGCTGGGTTTTGCAGGTCTCTACACTGATGATATTCAAAGCAGAAAACAGTTTTTCCTACTGTGGATTCTCTAACTTGAGAGATATCTTAGACGCTATTTTATTTTCTCATCTTTAATACCACTCCTGTAAGAAAACATGCTAGCCCTCCCAGAAATGCAGGAGAATTCCTGCAAAACTTGGGAGGATGGGATAGTAATAGAAACTTGTGTTTGTGCTGGAGCCCTGTTGAAGGGCTCAACTGCTGTTTAAAAAGCTGGAAGGAGATTACCCAATAAAAAGCTTGTTTTGTTCTGCAAGTTTGTCTGCATACAGAAAGTGTAACATCTGCTCTAATAAAAATCCAAATACCTATAGTCAATTAGAGGGAAAGAAATCCCCCAAAAACAAAACAACAACAAAAAACACACAAAACCAAGTAAGACTTCTTCCATTTGTAGAGATAAGCCCTCCACTCTCTGTGCTACAGTCCTCGGTGAGCCTGTGGAAGGCCTGGGAACATGAGCCAGGCCTCTCTGCCTCCCTGTCTAGACTAGAAGCCACAATGCTAATGATGTTCTTCAGGAGAGTCAGCATAAATAACGTCTTCCTCAAAAATTCAAGACAAAGTTACGCAATTTTTCCTGTTCAGTTTAAGAATAACACACTGCTTATTTTTCAGCTCAGAGCTGAGAACAGCATCGCTTCCTGCACTGTTCCTGTTCTGCCTGGGTGCGAGTGCTGCAGGAGCGCAGTGCCCAGGGCCGAACAGCACTGCCCCAGCAAGCACCTCCTTCTCCTCAGGAGCCAGAAAGAGAAGCATTCCCACATGAGCAGTGCCTCAAACGCTGCAGGGCCTTCTGGGGATGCACCTAGTGAGGGGCTTCATGCACCTGTGGGTGACAAGGGCCTGGGGAAGGACTGCAGCTGTCCTTCCAGAACACTACATATGCACAGAGCAAGAACCCAGCGTCACACCTCAACAGCTTCTGTAAGAAGGGAGCTCTGATCAGAAGCCAATGGTGGGGCCAGGCTACTGGCAGTGATCCCATCAGGAAAGAACTATCCGTT
Source organism: Numida meleagris (assembly GCF_002078875.1). Lineage (NCBI taxonomy): Eukaryota > Metazoa > Chordata > Aves > Galliformes > Numididae > Numida > Numida meleagris. Next base: position 8,342,163 of record NC_034415.1, on the reverse strand, counting down.
GTTTTTTTGTAGCAGCAGAGGTTAACCTTTCCCCGGCCCAAGAATGAGAAACAGAAATAAAAAGGCAGATAAAAAAGGGCACAGCTACCATGGAGAAATATTTTGGGACCCTCCCCAAAAAACAAATCTGTACTGAGCGTGCCATGGACTTACCTGTCAGCCAAGACAGAAGCTCCTTTATATTTTCTTTAGTAACTGTCACCATTTATCTTCCTACTCTTTTAGGAGGTTGGATGGACAGCGAGGCATTAGATCCACATTTCTCATAGAATCATGAAGGTTAGAAATGACCCCTGAGATCATCTAGTCAAACCCATCCCCAGTGACCACTGGCCATGTCCGTTAGTGCCACATCTCCACAGCTCCTGAACACCTCCAGGGATGGTGACCCCACCATCACTCATGATTTCTTCTTACAACTTCAGGCACAGACGTACAGACCTTTATCCCCCCGCCATTTAGCACCTAGACTTAGAAAATGTGCCTTGATTACAGACATGGCCGGGCCCTAACAGCAGATTCCTTTTCTCCATACAGGCAGCACCAAAACGAGAGCTTGTATTCATGCAGACCACAGCCAGCACATCTGCAGATGAGTGGGACAGTATCTTTGAAAAGAATAAGCTTTGGAATTCAGGAAGTCTGTATGAGAGGCCTGCGTTTCCGCTCCTCCCTGAAGGCATCGTGGTTAGCATCACAGCCTGCACGCTCACCAGGTTTCTTTGCAGCATCAGACATTCACAAGGAAGAACATCTAGGTTTGCCCCATTTCACTGTACTTGCTACCTGCCACAAATAGAAAGATGAAACGCTGCAGGAAATATCTATATTTTTAAATCCTTTTGATGTGCCTAACACTATGGGGATGGGGAAAAAAAAAAAAGCAGGAAGTGTTCTAGGCCATCTGAAATGCAAAGCAATGCATGCCTTGGATCATCGCCTCAGCTTGGCTAGGAAGAATGGGGACAGATACCCTGTACATGCTGTCTGCTTGAGATTTATGCCAGTGAGTGCCTGGTAAAAAATAAAAGGCATCCAGAGTCCCAGGGGAGCGCACAGAACAGTCAAGCGTGTGTGCTGCTGCACATACAGTGGGGAGTCCAGGAGTTAAAATACCCTGCAACCACTCCTTTCCCTTCTCTCCCCCTCCCAAGGGTGAAAAGCCATTGAATGTTAAAAGAGCAATACTCCAACATCACATTTCCCACACAAAAAGGTGTGTTTCGAACAAAGGCCTCATGAAAGGAAAAATATGTAAAGCTAGACACCACAGGAAGCCCTGGGAAGCTTCAAGTCCCATGAACAGAGTAAGATTAAACATTTTTCCAAAATAATTATTGTCAGTTGTACATCACACAGTAACTATTTTTTGGAATAGCTTGAAAACCCATCCCTAAATGCTGATGGTGTCCGCATGTTCAGTGCAAGCTAGGATCTGCTCCCACCAAGACAAACGCAAGCAGATGAAGCCCTCAGTTCCCACCGAGGAAGCAACCTTCTATTCACCTCACACTGCAGAAGATGAAAGGGATATAATCTCAAACACATGAAGGAGATGCTATTTTACAGAAGTAAACATCTGGCATTTCTAAAGCCCTTTGCTTCAGAAAGCCTTGAGGGGGGTTTCTAGATACCTACAATCTACATTCAGCAATGACTGCTAGGTTTCTACGAAAGAATTAATTGAAAAAGCAGAATTATTTGCTTACTGAACATCAAGCAATGAGCACTGCAGTAAGGTTAACATCACTGCCAAGGTCACAGTGCGTCTGCTCTTACTGCTGCCTTCAAACCACATCACAACAGGGAATTCAGCTGTCTTCTATTGTAAATAGCAGCTTAAAAACAACAACAGCACACAACAGTAACAGCTAAAAACCAACAACAAAGCCCCAGTAGAGTTCTTTCCACCTTTCCCTCGTCTTTTCCTCAACAAGAGACTTTCATATCAGGCAGGCCTTCGGCACACATCAGAAATCCACAGTGCATCTTCCAGTGACGCTCCTAACAAAACGACGTTGCCCTTTTTGCTCCAGAGCAAGGAGCAGGTCTATGGCTGGTGAACTTCAGGCTTGAGACTTCAACTGATTGTCCACACACCAAAAGAGGACAGAATCATAAAGGAAAGAACGCTGGCAGAAAGTTTTGTGGCCAACGAAAGTATTTCAGTGGTCTATCCCATGCACTACCTCTGGGAAGCAGAGGAAACACTGAGAGCTCAGAGCCGTTTTACAGAGGTTGCATAGTGCTCCACTGAGCTGAAATGGAACTACTGCCTTCCTTACCATAAAAGCCAAAGGCTTTCAATCTGCCCTTTGTACTGGGATGAATAATTCATTGCAGGCTTGGCCAGCCCAAACAGCTACCTCCCCTCAAAGCAGGGCTGAGAATCCATACAAGTTGATACAAGCCTTGGAATACAGGGGAAGGAACATGTGGTGTGGGGCAGGGGGCATGGTGCGTAAATGGACGCCACTGTTTCTTGGGATCTCTTTCTTACAGGAACATGGGATGCAAGAAGAAACTCACGTTTTTGTAATGGAAAAGAAAACAGAACCAAAGAAAACACCACGTGCCCCACTCATCAGAGGAACGAATTGAAACCCCAAGGAATATGAAGTCCTTTTTTTTTCCAGGGAAGTTGAAAAAGAAAACAAGTTATGCAAAAAGGGAGAAATCAGAGTTTGGCAAAGTTCTGCTAGGTACAGTGCCTACAGTTAGTTCAATCAGTACAGCACGTCTAACTCAACTGCATAAGCCACATCAATCACTTTCAACTACTGATAAAGAATTTATGCTTAGAAGCCAGTGATGACATTAGTGTACTGTCAGAGCAAACTCAATGCTAACAGCAGAACTACTGACAAAACTGAAGTGGATGCAAGACAGGGAGCACATCACATTTCAATGCACTTAAAACAGAAGTGCTGCTCGTAAGCAAAACCCCCTTAGATGAGAGGAAGGTCTATTTTGCAAACTATAAATTTCACTTTCAACCACCAGATTCATTTCTAAGGATGCTTACCAGCTTTAAAAAGAAACATTAACATGTTCTTTTCCCAAAATCAAGTTACCATTTTAACAAAATAGTCCTTTTCCTTTTAGCCTAAAAGGAAATTCACAGTCTTCATAACCAGATGTAACTGACTTCATTCCTCAGCTCCAACTCTTCCATACAAAGAACAAATGGAACAGGGACATATCATTTAATCTGGTGGTTTATCAGGAAAAGACATTTTGCTTTGCCGACATCATTTGTCCAGGACAGACTGTCCCTGATCCCATTAGATGCAGCATCTCATTTCTGCTGGCTCTGAAGCAGGGCTACCTGTACTTAACTGCTTCAACCCCTTTGGAGAGTCACAATTCTGGGCATGCAGCTCAGCACGCACAACAGCTCTGCCTTCGGACAAAGGAAATCTTAGAGCAGGCTAAAAAACACTGAGCAGTTTGTTGGTTTTTTTTAGGCCGCTCATATTTATCATTTGCTTGGGTGTCCTGCTGGTAATTTCCATGCCAGCTTCACTATGGCCTTTTAAGGACGCTGTCCTCAGAGTGTCAGCCAAACAGGAATCTCCACAAGCCACCTGGGAAGGCAGAGCTTGGCTGGGTTTCGCTGAAGTGGCTTGGAGAAGAAAGCCACCCCTGCAGCTCCTACCCAGGCTTACTGTTTAAGCAAGGAAATGCTGACCTAAACACCGCCAACTGCTAGCAGCTTTTGCAGCGAGCACAAACTTTCAAGGCCCAGGAATGAGGACAGACTATTTTCACCTTCCCAGCCACCTCCAATGGCTTATGCTTCAATGTTAAGTGAACTGCATTGACTTGTATTCAGACTTGTTCCTCTGCCTTACAGCAAGTAACACAAAAACCCTGTTACTTTATATAACAAGATATATAACAAGCCTCCTGCTATCAACAATCACAACACAGCTGCCAGAACAAAGAGGCAGCGACACTATAACTGTGTTTCCAATTCCTTTTTAATGAACTCCCTTTTTGCTGCCTAAGACTGAGGCATAGTTATTGTCCATACCCCTCTGTTCTGTCTCCTGCTCCAGCAAAGGAGCTGGTGAGTTGGTGCTGTCCTCTCTCTACAAAGGCACACCAGGCCTCTCTGATCGGTGGTGCCCTCCTAATGAAATTCCAAGCATGCACACACACACACGCACATTCACTAACGGAAATTCCCAAAGCTGTTGTCAGGCAGGAAGACAGTACACGTCTGTATCAAGCACATACAGGCTTTAATGGACTCACCTGGCATTAACTGCCAACATTTGGCCCATTTTAGTGACAATGTGCTCTATGCATTTGCTCTATAGCAAAACCTAGTCACAAACTGTACTTTTAATCAATGTGACGCATTCACTCTTTGCTTCTCTAACACACATCCTTCCAGTAACGGATTCCATGCACGCTGGTGCCAGCAGCAGAGCAAACAGCATCACCACAGAACAAACAAGTCCAGAGGCTCCAGGTGAAAAGCCCCAGTGAGACAGCACCAGATAGGACATATACACAGCACATCATCTCCCTGTCATTAAAAACTAATTAGAACATACTTGCTGGCATTGACTCAATTCCTAGGAATCAAAGTTTCCAACCTAAGTGGAAACCTACTACGTTAAACAAATACAGCAACTCAGCACACGGGAGTAATTTCTCAAAAGCCCCATAAGGCAACTTGCTACTCAGTATTTCATCCTGCAAGACCTGTAAGCAGATTTGTTCTGTCACGCTGTATCTCTCTATAAAACCAAGTCCACAAGAATTGACCAGTGTTTGCCAATGGAAGGCTCTTTAGCAACTAGATAGTACTCAATATCTGCTAAGGCATTTTATTCTCCCTCACAATTTGCTTCTGAAGATATGCTCCTAGGAAAGCACACAGCAGAATTAAGATGTAAGTTTGTTTGCTAGAGACCAATTTGTCACTTCTGAAGCCTAAGAAAAAGCAAAAAAGCATAGCATATCTAAAACATACTGTGCCAAAATCACAGCTCAAAGGACAGTTGTGCATTAGATTCTCGGTAAGAACGAGGCATTTCCAGTTGAAAGCAGCCAAATTATGCTATCCAACCAAAAAGCTAAACAAATGTAGCACACTAGGCTTATCCTTGAGATTCAACAATTAAAAAGTTTATTCACAGAGAGGCCCAGAGGGATTTATGTTCCTCTTTGGTACTTGAAAGCCCAGGGATTTCACGAATTGTCAGATTCCCCAGACTACAAACATGCAGCACAAGAATGTTCAAAACATAAGCTGTGAAGGTCTTGTATTCTGACCCTGTCTCTCCAACACATACTTTGATATCCAGTGTTACCTCCTACAACATAGGCAACTTCTAAACAATCCGAAGTGCTCAACAGAAGGAGCTGGGTGCTGCAGGAAGCTGACATCCAAGGCTTGCCATTTCCAGGGAGGGACAAGCAGAGACTGATGCAATGTAGAAAAAGAAAGCAACCTCAGCTTTAAATACACGTTCGCAGCACTCAAAATAACTGCTCACAGATTGAGATAGTGCTTTCTTTGTTTCCTCCCATTTCCCCCCGGGCCAAATTAACAGCCTCGTGTCTATTTTTCTTTATATCCTACGGGGGATGGGATCTGAACACTGAGCACAGCCTCACCTCTCGTGGCTCACTAATACGTCCGCAGGTATCGGTACCATCACTTGGAGATCGCCCTGCTCTCTTTCACGGGCATGTAAGCATACGAGCTGCAGTTCTGCTAATCCAACGTGCTTCACTTCATGCCAGCTTCTCCCTAAAAAGGTCGATCATTGATGAGAAGGATCAGGACACAAAACACAAGTTTCATTCATTCAAATATTAGGTTTCAAATTTTATTTAGCGTCTTTGGGTGTTTTCCCTCCCTCTCCTCACAGGGCATTTCCCAGGAGAGACAAATAGCCCATTCAAATGCCAAGTTCATTTTCTGAGTGCTCCTACGGGAGCATTTATTACACTGGCTGCTCACCTTCCTTTTCAATTAAGCCAGTTTGAGAGAATTGCAAGCAGAGCTGTAGAATCATAGAATCCTTACAGTTGGAAGAGACCTTTAAAGGTTATCCAGTCCAGCTCCCCTGCAGTGAACAGGGACGTGCACAGCTCCATCAGGCTGCTCAGAGCCTTGTCCAGCCTGGCCTTGAATATCTCCAGGGACAGGGCACCTAGTGCATCTCTGGGCAACCTGTGGCAGTGCCTCACCACCATGCTGTAAAAGACACTGTTTATTGTCACACAACTCTATTCCACTCTTGTAAGGCTTCAAAAGACTCACAAAGCTTGTCATAATTATTGCCACTAGGTATCCTTCTTTGCTACAGGAATCTTTGCCCTTTCCAGCCACCAGTTTCCTGATCAGGCCGGGGCCTACCAGTTGCTAAGCTGTACTCTTAGGGAGATGCTGATTTAGTAGCTTTAATGTTAACCTACGGAAGAGGATTCTATTACCACAACCACCACTCAACTTGCAACCTCACCTTTCTATCTAAAACCTCGCCTTTCTATCAAAACCAATGCCAAGGATTTTTCTAGGAAAGGCTCTGCCAGTGCACAAGCTTTCATAACACCTGACTACGTGTGAATGCATTTTTGCTACGCCTGTCCGGCGGTTCATACAATTACCTTCCAAGAGGTCCAGGTACACCAGGAACGCAGCATAGATCTGAGAGCTGTCGGATATATCGAGGGACATCATCGCTGTGAACTGAAACCCAGAAGGTTTGGTAACGGGAAGCTGCAGTTACAGTGATAACAAAGACCAAACCCAGCATCTGCACGGCCATCCACTGAGCCTGAAACCAGCTGGAAGGGCTAACAGGGAACGAAAAGCAGGATTGGCTTGCTAAGAGTATCTCAAGAGCTCTTCTCCCCCCGTTTTAGAAAAGGAAATCAAACACATAAGCAACAGAGGAGATGCAACTATTTCTGGAACAGAGCTGGCGCTGTGGAGAAAGAAGGGCTCTGAATTTTTGCTGCAGTACATCCACACCAAGAAGGCGGCCAAATCCAACACCTCGTGCTGGCGGCACGCGGAGGGCTCCGAGCTTCAGCCCTCTGCCCTTTTCCAGCCGCAGTTTCAGCACCTCCGCCTCCATCCCCCGCAGAGCGGGCAGCCCGACACGTCCCCCCCCCCCCGCCCCCTGCGCACGCCCGGCCGTACCGTGGGGTGAGTGGCCATCCAGTCGCCGCGGGCCCCCCCCGCCCAGCCCCGCTCGGTCCCCGAGCCGCCCTCCGCGGGCCCGCACGGCTCCTCCGCCCGCCCGGCCGCCGGCTCCATGCTTCCCCGGTGCAACGCGGCCGCGCTCCGGGCCCAGCGCTCCCCGCCGCTGCAGTTCCGCCTCCGGACCGTTCCCTCACGGCCACGGCTGCGGGGGGAGCGGCTCTGCGGGGTGTGCGTGTGTGGGGAGAAGAGTTAAACGAAAGCAAAAGCAAATAGTGTGTTGCTATATGGCGTTCACCATTTTTATACGCTGGTTGAGGTGTTTAGATTCCAGGTATTGCTATTAAAAGCACCTCAGGTTTTCTTTAGGAGCATCGTAGAATCACATCCGTGGGCTGGGGGCTGCCCAGGGCCCCGTCCACCTTTTTGCCCACCAGGAGCCCCAAGTCCTTCTGCACAGGGCTGCTCTTCAGGAGTTCCTCTCCCAGTCTGTGCACCTATCTGGGATTGCCCCAACACCAGCACAGCACCTTGCACTTGGCCATGTTGACCCTCATTAGGTTCACACGGGCCCACTTTTCGAGGCTGTCCCCTGGATGGCATCCCTCCGTTCTGTTGTGTCAGCTGCACCGCCCAGCTCGGTGTCATCAGCAAACCCGCTGAGGGTGCACTCGAGGCAAACCTGGGAGCAGGCAGATGGCGGCACTGCCCGGGGGAAACACCAAGTCTGGCCTGGAGATGGCCAGATTGATGCAGGGCCTAGCAAAAATGCACAGTTGAATTGGATGGGTTTGGTCCCTATGTATGAGACTGGGTCCTGGCTTATGAAACAACATAGGATACTGTTTGGGCCACTAATAAAGAAGTTAATGACGTGCCCATACTTACATGTACACGCACATAAAGATGTAGGCTTTTACAGCTGGAGGACTGCCTGCAATGTGAGGCTGGCTGTTGCCCTGCGCTTTCCAACCTCTCACCTGAACTCTAGGAGTGAGAAACGAAGCTGGGTTGGCTCTTTTTGGTATCTCAGGGGTGAGGACCACCAACCACAGGAGCGGTGTGGGGCTCGGGGAAGGCATTACATGGAGAAAAGTAGTGGCTGTGGGATGCTGCTGGGCAGCACTGGTCCCCAAATCCCACAAGCGACGGGTCCCGGCGTGGTGTGCGCCTGACTCCTGCGCAACCCTAATCCCTTCCTAGGGATGCCAGCGCTGTTCCTTCTGTTTGGTTAATGAAGCTGAGCAGAACAGCGACGTGTGGCAAACTAACCGTGAAAGGAAAGCCTCATTAACGTATCATTCTGGAGGGACAATTAGAAAGATGTCATGAAGGGCAAACAGGGGGAACACATTCTCCTTAATTGTTCCAGAGGACGCTTACAGACTGCAGAAGCGTCTCCAATTGTGGGGCGGCAGAGCTCTGACCTCTGAAGACCCTTTACTAACGTTGGGATAGGAGCTCAGGGGGGACCTCATCGCTCCCCAAGCGCCTGAAAGAAGGCTGTGCTGAGGTGCGGGTCGGCCTCTGCTCCCGGGTAACAGCGACAGGGTGAGAGGTGACGGCATCAAGTTGTGCCAGGAGAGGGTCAGCTTGGGCATCAGGGAAAATAACCAAGGCCGCAGCAGCCCCGCAGGTGCGCGGAAGCCGCGCGAGGGGCAGCACGGGCCCCGCCCCGCC